>NW_004525048.1:47734-68174 GCF_000260255.1 Octodon degus
TCTTCTTCTTCTTCTTCTTCTTCTTCTTCTTCTTCTTCTTCTTCTTCTTCTTCTTCTTCTTCTTCTTCTTCTTCTTCTTTCTTTTTTTTCGATTTGTTTCGTTTTGTTTTCTCTTCAATATTTGAGATACTACTCAGAGTCTTCAGATTGCCTGTCAGAAACTTACTCTATTGAGCTAAACCTGAGTCCTCATCACATTCTGAAGGAGGACTACAATGAAAGGTACATAATGAATAAAAATATTGCTCTTTCTGATAATTTTATGCTTCAAATTAGATTAATGAAATGCAGCAACTCATCCTATGTTGTGCAATTTTTCTTGATGCTCCATACTGATTGGTCCTGTGAGATATTTTGCATGTGTCTTGTGAGATAGTGACATTATGTAGAAGTAAAATCCTGCCATTCTCTGAAATGTTATGTAATAGGAATTACTGTCCTTAACTACTGAATCTCAGACAGATGTACAATAGCATATAAAGAAGCTTTATCAAGACTTTGAAGAACTAAATATCAAAAATCGCCAAAGATTAAGACATGTATTGCTTAAAGCTGAGGTCATTGATATAAAATTCCGTGTTTGTTTTGTCAAATCTAAATAATGAAAATAATATCTGCTTTGTTCTTGAAAATGATATGTTGTCTCTTTCATTTTACAGTATCTTCCAAAGAATAACGCAATATTTACAAAGATTAACACAGTAAAAATTTTGATTCCCGATTATTGATTGGTAGATAGAAAATACAATTAAATAGTGATTTCACAATTCCATTTAATAAAAATATCTTTTGCCACTATATATTCAATGTGACGGTTAGTTGCACTCTATTTCAAACATGTGTCTCTGTATATTTCATATTTTCAATGTATTTTGTAATTTCCTTTATGTCTTCCTTTGAGTAAATTTTGTATCCTCAATCCTATGACACCTTGTTTATGACATCTGCCACTTTTACTGTTAAAAGTCAAATTTACTATGGTAGTATGTGCCAAATCTGATTTGGATGTTGATGAAGTGTCCAGTTACTGATCTTCAAAAGTCTGGCACGTTTTCTTACAATGTATGCTACAAAATTTTAAGTTGCCTCAGATGAATTCTAAAACTAGGAATTTCTTGAGTTTTACAGACACTGCATTCATGTGTGCGAGCTATACTTTCACATTCTGATATTTTGAGAAATGTTTTCAAACCTAATATATATTTATTGGGGGAAATAAGGGGTTTCTTTGTGAGAGGATAAAAGAGGGATACCGTTTGTTGTCCCACACTTTCTTCAGTTTTAGATTTGCTCAATGACTTACAAACATAAAATGTATAGTTTCAAGTGTAAACATCCATGAGTATTAATTTTACAACCCAATGAAAATGTGAAGAAAGTTTGAAATAGTTTTTTTAAAGTAGTTTATTATTTATTCATTTTAATTTTATGTATTTATTTACTTTTGGCAGAAAAAAACTACATTAAAACTCTAAGCTGGAAAAAATCTCTACTCAACAAATTTCAAAATCACCTTCCATGTGCATAAGACTCTACTACTTTGAACTGCTAGACCACATGAGATTTAACTCTGTTATATTCATGCACCTTCCATACATGAATGGCATCATAATAAGTATATATGTCAAAAGTAAACAAAAAAATTGGAGATATAAATAAAGAAGTGTTTCAGCACAATACATATGCAAAATGAATATTTTTGTCTACACAAAATGATTTACTTAGGTATACAGCTACGTTCTCCTAGTTCAATAAAAGAAAATTTCAAACTAATAATCTTTTGGCCAGTTTTCATATCTTAATCTTACAGTAAGATTATACAGTACAATGAAAACTATTTGCGGTGTAATAATTATTATAACAGTCCTTCTAAATGGCTTTGAAACTCTCTAATTCCTACTATTTTCTTATAAAAGTAATGCAAACTGAAAATAAGAATTTTTAATTCTCAATTACTCAATGATTTTGAGGATTATTTTCATGTATTGCTTTGCTTTATGTTATGCTTCCTATGAGAATTGTATATTCAATTTAAATGTCCATTTTTGTTTCAGCATTGAAAAATTGATCCTCTAATGATTTTTTGACCGTTATGTATCTCGATAGAAGTCCCTAATAAGAATTATTATTATTTATGTTTTATTCCAAAAATTAATTTGCCTTTTATTTCTATTACTGGTTTTCTTTTGACACTTAAGAACTTGTAAATAAGAGATAATTCTAGTTGTTAATTCTTTCAGTAATATCACATGTAGTTTGTTTCTCATTCAAACACTAAGTTAAAAAGAAAGAAGAGAAGAAATAAAATACTGATTTCCTATCACTGTGTCTTTAAATATCCAAACAGTTTTAAATATACATGATTATTTTTCATCTATTTATTTACATTTTTCTCAAAACCAGGGTAGGACTCATGTCCTTGTGCTTCCAGGTAAGTGTCTATTGTACTGAGCCATCTCTCTGGCACTAAGAGTCATCTTTTTGATTTTTTTCCTTTTTTTTTTACTTTTTGGTGGAAGAGGGGATTATATTCAAGTATTTTTGTATTTTTTAATTAATTTAATGATAAATGATGCAATGAAACATTTTCAAAACCGATCAGTAGGACATTTTCAATAATTAATAAATTAGATTTTGTTGTCTTCATAGTGTTTATTCATAGTGCAAAATGTAGACATGGTATCACTTTGTCAAACGAGTATGAGAACAATCTTTCATCTCTTTTAATGCAGACAACGTACCTGAATTTTTATCCTAACTAATGGAATGTACATTTACAAAATTGTCATTCATATTTTATGCTCTTTATTGTTTTATTTACGTTGGAGATATGTATTACAGTTACATAACATTAGAGTAGCAGCATGAATTCAGCAAACTAATTCAATATATTCAAGTAGTCCCTAGTAGTAGTGGGTGATCTGCATTACTGAAAATGTAAGAAAATGTTGACTTGAGAATTTTGCAGATCACCATATTGATATAAAATGCAGATATTAAATGTGAAATGAACTTGTGCTTGCAATGCTATCAATCAATCTACTGAGCTTTCTCCTTGACCCCGATTTTACAAAATTTATTATTTTTGTTTGGCTGTGCAGCTCTTGAAAATATTTTAATGTTAGTTAAGTGCATGTTGCTTTTTCAGGTTCTTGTTTTATTTTTGAGAATGTAGAGAGCCTGGTTTCCCAGGACCATTTTAAAAACAGGCTATCTTTCGACGAAAGAACATGTTTGGCCCATTCCCAAAGTAAATATTTAGGGATCCATTAAAGATGGGTCTTGGAATGAGCATTTCCTTTGCATGCACACCCTGCTAAGATAAATCCCAGGTTCCTCTTCAAAAAGTACATATGTATCTATATAATCTATCTATCTATCTATCTATCTATCTATCTATCTATCTATCTATCTATCTATCTATTAAAACAGGGAGATTGAAAAATAATTTCTTTTACAGTGTTCTAGCTCTTTAATTTTTACTTATTTTTCATTTTTGTATGTTTTCCACAATATTATTGAGAAACAAATATCAATGTGACAGAATAAAACCAAATTGGTAGGACAGTTTCAGTAATTAACACATTGAATATATTTTTCCTAGTGCTTAATTGCTGTACAAGATAGATACATGCTATTCTACTTATGAACACAATTAGAACGAATCCCTCGATTCTTTAATGTAATGCATCTATGTATCTATCCTAATGACTATTAGTGCTCAGATACAAAAGTTAGATGCATCTGTATCCCGTTTTCTGTTTAGCTTCATTATTTGAATATAATATGTGTGTACACTCAGCAATATATTTTAAAAAGACACGTAGAGCAGAATAGTATAGGGTCTTCTCCTTGACTGTAGGGTCAGAAAATGTTGACATGAGAACCTTAAAGCTCTACAAAATTACAGGTGTTTACATGTTTTACTTCATTCTTAAACTTTTCTCATGGATACTTAAGACCAAGTAAAGCAAGAACTATGCAACAAGAGGTATACCTTTTGGGTCTGACAATGTAAGTGAAATCCCCTCAAGATTATCCTGAGATTTTGTACCTCAGACTGTAGATCCTTTGTCCGATTCAGCCATGTAGATGTGTCCCGGCCATTGCTATGCAAATATGAACTCTGTGAATGGCTGAGAGAATGTTTTCTCTCCATGTGACTGCTTGTGGCACACTCTACATCATCAATAACTTTCCTCTTTGGCCCCATAGTCTCCTTGATCAGAACTTTGGGACACTAATGAGTTACATGACATCACAGTACAAGATCTCATGTGTTTTAAGTCTTAATTGATCTCGAAAGGCTAGGTGCAAAATATTGGCTTTCCTTGTGGCCCTCCTTTTTCTCTAATTTTGGTCTGCAAAGTTTGGTAGTTAACCATCCAGATGACAAGCTTGTTTGTATTACAATACAACCTATGCTGTTAAGCTTAGCCTCACTCTCTGTCTGAATATCAAACATCTTCGACATAATATGGATCAATACTTTCACCAAGTATTGATAAGTTGAACTGTAAGTCCTGACAGAATATGATGAAAAAGCATTTAAAAATTAGAATGAACTTTAGTAAAAGGCATAAAGTATTATATACTTCTTATGTTTAACCATAAGTCAAAAAAATCTAAGAATATACAACCTTGAAGCTGGACTGTCCCACAATATTTCCTTTCCTATCTCTTGCACTCATTCACCAACCCCTACTTCTTCAAAATCATCTACAGCAGAGATAACAATGCAGCAACTGTCATTCATGACAAGCTGTCCATATTCAGAAGAGCAGAATGATAGGCATTCCAAGCAGGAAACAACTTTTAGAGATTAACATCTTCAGTGCAGTGGTTTAGTTTGCAAGAATCAGTATATATAGATAGGTTGAGAATCTTTCCAATTAACTGCTACATTCAAAAATCTTCTAGAGATTCTCAGGATCTTGCGTGGCCCATCCTATACTCATAATTGTGTGGCTTGACATTTTCATGATTCCTAGCTCTTCTGCATTCTCTCTTTTGATTAGTAAGTCCTCGAGGTATTGCTTTCTTTTTACTTGAATTATAATTTTCTCATTCTATTTCTACTTGTGAGTTCTTATATTAGGGAAACTATATGATATTTACACATGTGTGTCTTGGTTATTTCACTTATTTTGTATATGCTCAAGTGGAATCTGCTTCCATATAAAAGTTTCGAGTTTGTCATTAATATAGCTGAGTAATACTCCATTGGGTAAACATACCACATCTTTTTCTACCATTCTTCAGGTGATGGGCATCTTGGTCATTGAAAAGTTCTGCTATCACAAATTGTGCTGCAAAAAACATAGGTGAACATATATCCTTATGATATGATGTTTTCATATACTTCTGGAGAATTTCCAGTAGAGTAATAAGTGGTTCAATTGTGCTTTCCAGTCCAAATTATGTAAGGACTCTCCACGCTAATTTGAATAATGGTTGCAACAGTCTCCATTTCCCCAAAGAGTGGAGAGGGTTCCTTTTTCCCCACAGGATCTCCTACATTTTCCATTGGGTGATTTCTTTAAAATAGACATTCTTTCTAGGGTGAGATGATATCTCAATACTGTTTTAATTTACATTTCGTGAATTTCTAGTGATGCGGAACATTTTTTCATATATGTATTCACTTCTAAATCTCATCTTCTGAGAAGCATGGTTTCATCATGGTTGTCCACTTCTGGATGGGGATTTTAAATTTTGGAGTCATAGTGTTTATTCATGCTTTATACATTCTAGAGTGTAGACCTTTTTATGAGTACTTATTTATCATAAGTTTTGGCAAATATGTGGTTTGCCTACTTTTGATAATTTTTTTTGACGTGAAAAAACTTCTCAGTTAGAGCAGATCCCAGTTGTTATTTCTTTCAACTGTTTTCCCTGCAATTTGATTTCTTTCAATGAATGCAATGCCTACTCCTATATCTTCAAGTGTTCATCCTACATTTTCTTAGGGGGGATTTAGTGTTTCTTCTTTAATATTTAGATATCTAATCCATTTTGACTTTAGATTAGTGCATGTTGGTAGACTTGGGTCAAGTTTAATTTTTGGCATGTAGAAAGCCAGTATTTCCAGCACCATTTGTTAAAGAGTCTGTCTTTCTTCCAGTGAGTATGTTTGGACCCTCGCTAAAAATAAGGTGGCTTAATGTGTTTGTAAAGGATTGAACAACTTCTCATCTATTTCATTGATCCTCAGGTCTATTTTGTTCCCAGTACCATTCCGATTTTAACACAGTAGTCTTGTAATATAATTTTAAGTCAGAAATTTTAATGTCTCTTGACTTGGCTATATTGCCCAGGGCTGCCTTTGCTATTATAGGTTTTTTCTGGTCCAGATAAATATTAGTAATGATTTCTCTAGGGATTTAATTAAATCTATACAGCAATTTTGAGTATGGCCATCTTTACATAAATGTACTGTAAATTTCCTGGAGAAGATCTTTAGTAGGATTAATAATCATGTATTTCATTTTCCTCGGTGTTATTGTAAAAGATATTGTTTCTATAATTTCACTGTCAGTGTGTTTGCTGTCTGTGTGGAGGAATATTATTGACTTTTGGGGATTGAATTTATAATCTGTTATGCTACTGAATTTCTGTATTAATCCTAGTAGCTTCTTGGTGGAGTATTTTGGGTCTTCCAGCTAAAGTATCATGTCATCTGCAAAAAAAAAAACATAATTTAATTTCTACTTTACCTTTTCTTATTCCATTTATTTTTTTCTCTAGTCTAATGGCTATAGCCAATTATTCCACAACTACATTGGATAGGAGTGATGATAGAGAAAATCCTTGTCTTGTATCAGACCTAAGTGTAAAACATTTCAGCTTTTCCCCCTTTAGGATTATGTTAGCCATTGATTTTTCATAAATGGCTTTTACCACTTTGAATTAGAGGATATCTATTCCAATTCTTTGTAGGACTTTGAACATGAATTAGTGTTGATCTTTGTCAAAATCCTTTTCCTCATCAGTGGAGATGATCATGTGGTTTTTAGTATTTTTCTCTATTGATATAGAGTACTACATTTACAGATTTCAAGAATATTGAACCATCGTTGCATCCCTGGGATGAATCTTACCCGGGCAAGATGTATGATCTTCTTGATAATTTTCTGCTTTCTATTTGCTAGGATTTCATTGAGGATTTTGGCATCTCTTTTCAAGAGAGAGAATGGATTGTAATTTTCTTCTTGGTTGCATCTTTCCCTAGTTTTGTTATCAATATAATACTTGTCTCCAGCAAAGATTTTTGGAGGATTGTTTCCTTTTCTATTTCATTAACGAGTGTGAGGATTATGACTATTTCATCTGTAACTTTCTAGTAGAATTCTGCTATCAATCCACCCCGAACTAGACATTTATTAGTCGGTATACTTTTTGTTGCATCTTGTATTTGATTCGCTGATATTGAGATATTGAGAGAAGTTTTATCTTGTGGATTCAGTTGTGGTAATTTGTACCTTTCAAGGAATATGTCCATTAATTCTGTGTCTTCAATTCTGTGAAAGTAAATATTCTCAGAGTACATATAGATAATATTTTGAATTTCAATTGTTTGTGTGGTAATTACACACTTTTCATTCATTATTGCTTCTACTTGAATTTTTTCTTTGCTCTTTTTCATGAGTTTAGCTAGAGGATTATCACTTTTATTCAATCCTTTAAAGAAAAATAAACTTTTTGCTTTGTTAATTCTTGAATTGTTTACTCTGTCTCAGTTGAATTAATTTCTGCTCTGATCTTTATTATTTCTTTCTGTCTTTGAGGCCTCTGTTTAGTTTGCTCTTACTTTTCTAGATTTTGAATACTCAGAAATAAGGTATTTAATTATTCCTCTCCTGTTTTCCTAATATGTGAGTTTACAGCTCTGAATTTCCCTTTGAGACCTGCTTTCATGCTGTCCAATTAATTTCATTATATTGTGCTTGAATTTTCATTGAATTGCATATATTTCTGCATTTCTTCTTTAGTATAATTTGTGATACATTGATTACTAAGTAGTCTATTTTTATTACTTTGCATGTTCTTATGGTTTTTTGTCATTTGTTTCCATTTCTATTGCACCGTGGCCAGATCATAAGCATGGGGTAATTTCTGTTTTCTTGCATATACTTAAGCATGACATATTCGACATTATGTGTTCTATTTTAGAAAATTACCTTTGTGCAGCTGAGAGAAAATGCGTTTTTCAGTTCTGTATGAGTGGAACACACTGAATATATTCACCAAGTCCATTTCTTTCAATTTCTGGATAAGTTATCTTATTTCTTTTGAATTTTTTGTCTCATTCACCTGTCTTTTGGGGATAAGTGACTGTTAAATTCCTGTGTTAGATTGTGGTATTGCATAGTAGAGTTTTCAAGTCCATTAAGATTTGCTTTATATAGTAGTGTCCTCCTCTCTTTGGTGCATCAACATTTATGGTTGTTTTCTTTTCCTCTTTAAATGTTCCAGTAAACAGTATGTAGTGGCCTTCTTTATTACACTTGATCATTCTTGGATTAAGTTGAGACTGTGTGAGATTACGATGGCCACCTTTGCTTTTTTCTTAGGTGCTGGGGCATGGAATATTTTTTCCATGCTATAATTTTCATACTTCGTGTCAATTTATGAGTCAAATGAGTTTCTTTATTGCAGCATATTGTTGGATTTTGTTTTCTAATTGATTTTGCCAGTCAATTTATCATAATTGGTAAATTGAGTCCATTTATATTGATAGTTAGAAGTGAGTGGTATTGAATTATGGTGGATGTGTTATTTGCCTGTTGTCCTTTACTGATTTTTCTCTTGTTTTTAATTGTTTTCAATATGTAGTTGATTAATTCTGTTCTCAATAATGGTGTTCTGCTCATTTAGGTCCCACTTTAAAACATCTTTCAACAGTCTGTGTAAGGTTGGCTTTAAGTCATGAAATCCCTTAGTTGTGCTTCTTCATCGAACCATTTCACTTCTCCATCAAACTTGAAAGAGATTTATGGACACCTAGTCCTAGACCAGTCACAGTGAGTGTGTGGGAGAGCTTCCAGCTGCCCTGCACTGGCATAACCTACTAGTTCTAGCCCAGGAGCAGTGTGGTTAAGACCCTCTTCCAACATCTTGGATGCCCCAAACACTCCGCTTCACCTCCCATAACCTACAGGCCCAGTAGGAATTTCTGCTGTGTTTGGGTACCCCAAAATACATTTCTAACACAGGATAGATGAGTTTCTGGGAGAGCTTCAGGAAACCATTTACTGGCGTGACATACTGGTCTCAGCACAGGCACAGCATGAGTGACACAATCTTTCACACTCTTCAGACTCATACATCACTCCGTAGTACACCCCCACACTCTGCCTATAGTGTAAGAAATTCTGTCAAGTTCTGGGTTCCCACAAATGCAGTTTTAATCAATATCAAGTGAGTGTATGGAAGATCTGTCTCTGCCCAGTACTCCAACTCTTCCCCTCTGGAGAACTCATACAGGCCTAAGATGAAACCCTGCAGCTGCAAATCCTGCAAATAGTGTATGGGACAGAAAGAAACACCTAGTCCACCAGCAGAAAATTTTGACAGGGGGCCACAACAGGTTCACTCCAAGTTAAGCAGCACAAAGGAGATGAGCACAGCAGCCATCCCCAATCCAACCTCAGCAGAATAAATCCAAACTGTACATCTGCATTTGGACTAGAGTAGGTGCTAAGTTTATAAATGCAAAAATGATGTACAACAGACGTCAGAAGAGATTACTACACAAAATGACAATGAGACGGAGCAAAATACAATCTCAGAACCCATGCCTACCCATAGCAAGTGCAAAGGACACTAACACAGAACATATTTGGAATCACCCAGCTGACAGCAATGAATCCATTGTTTCTGAAATAAAGAAACAGCTGGAGAAAGGTATAGAAGAACACAGATTGGAAATGTTAAACAATTCACTGAATTAATAATATCTGCAGTAAAGAATGAAATGCAGAAACATATGGAGGAAATCCAATGGCCACACAGAACCAGTGCAGAGGAAATAAGGCCAGCACAAATGTATGAATTAATAGCGTCCACAGTAAATAAGCAACACAGATAGTTATAGAGGAACTTAGAGTGGAATTATTTTCTGAAATAGTCATAGAATTCTCAGAAATATTAGCATCTGAAGTAAACAATCAACTACAGAAACATAGTGAGGAAACCCAATCTGCAAATACACAGCAGTAAAAGATTGTATAACTGATTCTAAAGGTGATATGATGAAAAAATAGTGGAGATTAGAAAAATGAATTATTCCTTCAGTGGGAAAAACAGGAAAGGAATAGATCACAGGAAGCAGAGTCAAAGATATACAGGAAAGTAAAATCTCAATCACAAACGTACAAAATTGTGAAATTTGAAAGGGAATACAGAGACTCAGAACTTGAGGACATTTTGCAGCTACTGAAAACATAAGAAAGGATCTCTTAAAAACAACCACGATGCAGGAAAAAGTAGTCCGTCACAAGGAAGATGATGCGAAGATGAAGAATGTCAGACTAATAGACCTGAATGAGAAAGAAGATTTCAATACAAAGGACATTAAAAGAATAAGAGCAGAAGTAAGAGAAGAAAATGTCCCAAATATGAGGAAACAATCTGATATTCAGGTAACAGAATCATACAGGCTGCCAAATAACCTCAACCAAATTAAAAACTCACCCATACATATAATAGTCCACATCGGAGAAATTCAGCAGAAGGACAACATATTCAAAAGCACTAGAGAAAAGAAGCAGATCACAATTAAAGGAAAACTCATCAGAATTACAGACAACTTTTCTCAACAAAACATGAAGGCAAGAAGATCATGGACCAGAGTACTTCAAGTCCTTGATGAAAACAAATCCAGCCCAGCATATTATCCCCTAAAAATCTCTCTATCAAGTTTGATGGAGATGAGAAATTCTTTCATGACAAAAGCAGTTAAAGAAATTCATGAAGATAAAGCCAATCCTATACAGGCTCCTGAAAGATGTTCTGAAAAGGTAGCGAAATAATCAGAAATAAATGAATGAGATTAGAAGCAACTGAAGATACAGGACACTCATTAAACATAGGAGAAAAAAAAGTAAATTATTATGCATAAATAACATGTCAATCTTAAGTCAATACATCTCAAATATAACCATCAATGCAAATGGACTCAATTTACCAATTAAGCGAAATAGACTGGCACAGTGTATTGGAAATAAATTCCAACAATATGCTGTATGCAAGAAACACATTTAACTCAAAAAGATATTCTTATACTGAAGTCGAAGGAAGGAACAAAATATTACATGAAAAAGCACCTCAGGAAATATCTGGAGTAGCAATCCTATTCTCAGATAGTTTCAACATTAAACTAAGAATGCTCAAGCAAAATAAAGAAGGCCACTATATAGTGGTTAGGGGAAAAATTCAAGAGCAAGTGATAACACTCGTAAATATGGATGCATCAAACACAGGAGGATAAAACAGTGTAAAGCAAATCTTAATTGACATGAAAAATCTACTATCCAATTTCCCAATCTTAACAGCAGTACTTAACACCACTTTATCCCCACAAGACAGGTCAATTAGAAAAAATCTTAGCAAAGAAATAAGAGAACTGATCCATAGTTTAAAAGAAATGCACTAGGTGGACTTAAACAGAGTGTTCCACAAAAACACACCTAAATACAAATTTTTCTCAGCTGCACATGTGTCATTTTCTAAAATAGATCACATACAGGTCCATAGGTCATGCTTAAATATATATAAGAAAACAGCAAGAATCCCATGCACATTATCTGAACACAGTGCAATGAAACAGGAAATAAATGGCAAAAGAAACCAGAAAAAATCCTTAAATACATAGAAATTAAATGAATCCTAACTCAGCAACCTATGAGTAACAGATTAAATTAAACAGGAAATTCAACAATATCTACAGTTCAATGAAAATTCAAGCAAACTCATTGTATATTATGGGATACAATGATAGCATTTCCAGGAAAAATTGTTATCTGTGAACTCATGCATTAGGACAACAGAATGGGAACAGATAAATACATTAATACTGCACCTCCAACAACTAGAACAGGAAGAGCGAAGCAAACAGTGAGAACAAAACACGGGAAGAACTCATGAGTATTAGAGCATAAATTATTCAATGGAGATTAATAAAACAATTGAAAGAATTAAAAAAAGGAAAAATCTGGTTCTTTGATATTTTAAATAAAATTCATAAGCCCCTAGATAACCTCATAAGAAGAAGAATGTAAAAATTCAAATACAAACAATAAGGAATGAAAGACGTGCAATTACCACAGACCCTGTGGAAATTCACAAGATTATTAATAGCAACTTGGAGAATCTATTCTGTCACAGAATAGAAGACTGAGCAGTAATGGACAGATTTCTAAAAAAGTACAAATTACCACAACTGAATCGAAAAAATATAAGCACTCTCAATAGCCCAATAAGGGGCAATGAAGTACAAGATGCAATAAAAACCATACAGATAAAGAAAAGTCCAGGTCAAAATACATTCACAGCTGAAATCTACAAGAAATTTACAGATGTCATCCTTATATACTGTAATCTCTTCTATATATTTCAAATCGAAGTAAACCTTCCAAAATCATTTCTGGAATAAACAAATATACTGATAAAAAAACCAGGGAAAGATGCAATCAAGAAAGAGAACTGCACACCAATCTCCCTCATGAACAGAGATGCCAAAATCCTCAAAAAAATCTTATCAAGTAGAATACAGCAAATAAAGAGGAATATCATGCAATAGGACGAGTTGGGATTTTCACAGGAAAGCAAGGATGGTTCAATATTTGAAATCTATACTTGTAATACACTATATAAATAGAGATAAAACTAAAACGTACATAATCTTCTCTGTTGATGCAGAATAGGATTTTGACAAAATCCAACACTAATTCATTTTCAATGTTCTGCAGAAAATTGGAATTGATGGCTGCTACTTCTTTTGGGTAAAAACCATTTATGAAAACACAAGAGCTAGCATAACCCTCAATGGGCAAAACCTGCTATCTTTTATTCTTAGATCTGGTACAAGACAAGGATGTCCTGTTTCATGATTCCTGTTCAATGTAGGTGTGGAATTATTAGCTACACACATTAGACACGAGAAAGAAATAAAAGGAATAGAAATCGGTAAACAAGTAGTGGAATTAACTTTCTTTGCAGATGTCACGACATTTTACGTGGAAGACCCACAAAACTCCACCAAGAAGATGCTGAAATTCATACAGATGTTCAGTTACATAGCTGTTTATAAAGTCAGTAACCAAAAGTCAATAGCATTCTTCTACACAGACAATAAACACACTGATGGTGAAATTATACAAACAACAATTTTTACAATAGCACAAAGAAAAATGAAATACTGTGGAATTAGTTTAACTAAAGATTTTTATGGTTTGTGTCTATTTATTTCCCCAAACCCCCAGTCTTGGAGTTCATGCTTTATTACTGTGGGTATGGTTGCTGTCCCTGCCAAGGATCAGGTAATGTGCATTACCATGTAAGGTGGAAAGAGAAGCTAGGTGATTGAGATGCTGCTACTGCTCCCTGTACTCTTGTTCATTGCCTCCTCCATGATAGGTTGCTTACTGTTGTGTCTGCTCTACATTCGACTCAGATGAATTTGATCTAAAACACCCAGTCACAGTGAGCTAAACATCCTTTCAATCCTTCATTTTGTGTGTCAGGCATTTGTTTCAGCAACGAGACAACAGTAACTAAACTAAATTTTGGTACAGCAGGAGTGGGGTCTTTGCTTTGGTTAAACCTGACCATGTGGTTTACAAACTTTTAGGAATGCCTTATGGTAAGTGATAGGAAAGTTTCAGAGATGTTGCCTACAAACAGAGCGCTTGAAGAGGTTTCATTGTTCTGTTTCGGAGATTCTTGTCAGAGCATAGAAAACCAGAAGGCTGTTGAAAAGCAGGCCTGTAAAGACCGGGCTGGGAAGGTTTCTGCTGGGAAAAACAGCATTGGCAGTTGCACTCCAGATCATTTGTGTGTTGACTTGGCAGACAAGCTGTCTGCATTTTGCTTGTGCCCTGAGACTTTGCCTAAGATTGAGTTTAAGCACGATGCACTGAATAATCTGGCAAAATATATTTCAAAGCAGCCAAATATTGGGGCAGTGACCTCCTTGTTACTGGGGACTTTTAGACACATTTATGTTGAGAATGATGAGCAAGGAGCCCAACAGGATAGTCCAAACTAAGAGTTTGGCCAGAAAGAAAGTGCCAAGAAAGCTGTGTACATCAAAGTTATATACAATAGGATATCCATTGCCAAAGAAATTAAGACTAAAAAGGACAGACTTAGGGCATCACAGGAAGAGGCAGGTCTCTACCCATTTTAGTCTCAAAACTAAAAAACGTCAGTGACTATGCCTTGAGGGAAAATGCCCTGAACTCTATGGTTCAGAATGGCAGCAGCAGCCTCACCAGGTTCCAAAATGGTGCCTGTGTGGAGAAATTTTTCCTCAAAATCAGGGTCAGAGTGCTTAGCAATCCAGGCACTTGAACCCTCCATCCAAGAGAGAAGAAAGCCTGTCTAGTGCACCAGCTGGCAGTAGACCAAGGCATCATCTACCTGGGGCAGGTTTTAGGCACATTCAGAATGCATTAGTTCTGAGGTTAAGAAGTCTTCCAACTTGATTTCAGAAGTAAGCCTGTGAGGCCAGGTGTTGTGCCTTCGAGAGGGCAGTGCATGTAGGACAGAGCAGGAAGACTATTCAGTGGATACCCAGAAGTTTTGGAAAGCCAGGAATGTGGAACTTTTAAGGGAAACTGCAAAAGGGAGTGAAACCAGCCTAAGAGAGAAGCCATGGGGGGTACCACCAAGACTGGCACAGGGGCAGAGTCTCCTGGAGCTCACAATTATACAAAAATAGCATCAGATATCACACATAGAACTGCAAGACTTAATGGTTGATCTGCTAGGTTTTGTATTTGTGTTGGTCCTAATGCTTGATATCCTGCTGTGTGTAATTTTGGAATGCTAATGCTTATCTTGTGCCTTTGAATGATTCAGGAGTTTAAGTTTTCATTTTTAAAGGGACTCAAAATTGAGAGATTCTCTTGGATCATGGATCAAAGTTAGGATTTGGACTTTCCAGCAGTGTTGAATCTGTTGGTACTTGGGCAACTCAGAGATTGACAAGAGTTGCTTTTGCATAAAGAGTTATGCATGATTCTTTAGGTGTTCAGGGTTGGAATGTTATATTTGTGTCTAGTTCTTCCCCCAAAGCCACTGTCTTGGAGGTCTTGATTGATTACTTTGGGTGTGGTTGCTGCACCTGCCCTGGGGCAGGTAATTTGTATTACAATGTAAGAGGGGAAATCAAGCTAGCTGCTTGAACTATTGTTTCCCCTCCCTTGAGCTCTTGCTCTTTGCCTTCACCATGAAAGTTTGCTTTCTGTTTTGTGCTTTTTTGTGCTACTCTGAATTGGACCCAGATGAGTATGAACTGAAACCTCCATTAACTGTGAGCTAATCAAACATTTCCATTCTTCATTTTGAGTGTTCATCACTTGCCCAGCAATGAGAGAAGAGTAACTAAGACAGAGGTCAGAGATTTCTAGAGCAAAATTACAGTATTCTGAGAGAAGAGATCATATAGGAATTCAGAAAATAGAAAGAAATTCCATGATCCACAACAGAAAAAACCAAAATTGTGAAGATGGTCATATTCCCAAAATTACTGTACAGATTTAATACAATCACTATCAGACTACTACAAATATACCTCACAGAGGTTGAGAAATCTCTCCTAATATTTATGTGGAACCAGAAAAAATGTAGAATGGCAAATTCAATCATGGGTAATAAAAATAAGGCAGGAGTCATTACAATACCTGACTTGAAATTTTGCTGCAAGGCTACTGTGACAAAATCTGCATGGTACAAGCAACAAAATAGACCTGAGGGTCAAGGAAATAGATTAGAAGACCGTGAATCACCTAGGAACACACTGAGCCACCTTATCTTTGACAAAGGGGCCAAAAGTACTCACTGGGAGAAAGATAGCCTCTTTGTCAAACATTGCTGGAAAAAGTGGAACTTTATATGCTGAAAAATAAAACTTGAGCCAGGTCTACCACCATGCATTAATCTGAAGTCAAAATGGATTAAAGTTCTAAATATGAAGGCAGAGACACTAAATCTCCGGGAAGAGAAAGTAGGAGGAACTCTTAAAGACATAGGAGTAGGGAAAGACTTCATCAACTGAAATCAAGTGGCACAGGAAACAGTTGACAGAATTAAAAACTGTGACCTGTTCTTCCTGAGAAGTTTTCTCACGTCCAAAAAATTACTAAAAGTGAAAAGGCAACCCACAAACTTGGAAATTTCATGACAAATAAGTACTCAGCAAGATCTGCTCTCTAGAAATTATGAAGAACGAATAAACACTAGAGTAACAAAATTTAAAGACCCAATCCAGAAATGGGCATCCGAGATGAACACAAGGTTCTCAGTGGATGAAAATAAGAAGCGAATAAAAAAAAGAAACAATTGCTCCGCATCACTAGCAGTCTGTGAAATGTAAATTAACACAATATTGAGATATCATCTCACTGCAGAAAGAATGGCTATCATAAAAATTTACCCAAAAACAAATGTTGTAGAGGCTGTGGGGAAAAATTAACTCTTCTCCACTGTTTTTGGGAATGGGGACGGTTGCCAATATTATGGAAATCAGTGTGGAGAATCTTTAGAAAATATGGACTAGAATTAAAATTTATAGCAGATATTCCTCTACAGAGAATTTTTCCAGAGGATCTGAAAACATCATATCAGTGGATATGTGTGTTCCTATGTTTATAGCAGCACAATTTGTGATAGCCTAATCTTAGAAACAAACAAGATGTCCATTACCTACAAAACAGTTGGAAAAGTTGTGGTATTTTTACACAATGGAGTATTACTCAAATCTAAAAATTGATAAACTCAAAGCCTTTACGTGGAATGGGATGCCTCTTGAAGATATACTCTTAATTCAAAATAAGAACACACACACATACACACACATGTTTAAATATCGTATAGTTTCCAGAGTATAAGAACTCAAAAGAAGAAATAAAAGTAGAAAGGTATAATGCAAGTAAAAGGAAAGCATGATCTCGTGGACTAAATAACCAAAGAGGAAAAGAGAAGAGCAAGGAAATATGACAATGTCAAACAATATATTTATATGTAGAAGATAGGCCGTGCAATGTTCCTGAGAATCTCCAATGACCAAGCAATGGCCGTGATTCATCGACTTGCCAGATATTGACATAGGTACTACAATCTGAGGTACAGAATCTCAGGATAAATCCTGAGGGAATTTCACTGTCTTTGTCAGACCTAAAGGTACAAATCATCCTGCATAGGTCCTGCTTTACCTTGTTATTAACCATTCAGCAGAAAGTATAAAAAACAAATATAAAAATTAAAAGCCATGTTGTTATTTTGAGCTATAAAAAACACTGGTCAAAAAGTTCTGACATTGCCAGTGAAGTGGAAGAACCAATATTATTAAGGGCTACTTTACTCTTTTAGAATTATTTGCTGAGGTTTCACACCTCTAACGTTCAAGTGATACAACTTAACAGAAAAGGGGATACAGATTTTTTTTCACTTTGTATCTGTGTATTCAAATTTGTTAGGATAGATATACAGTTACATTTTTTAACGAATAGAAGGATTTGTTCTAATGGTGTTTGTAAAAAGGATAATGTGTTTGCATCTTGTACAGCAATTAAACTCTGGGAAGAATGTGTGCTATGTCTTAATTGTTGAAACAATCCTACCTATTTGGTTTGAAAAAAAGGAAATAAACTATCAAAAAAAGAAAAAAAATTAAAGGAATAATTTATAAGGACTTGACCACCATTTATTGCAGCCTGATATTAGTCTCACTATGTGTTCCAGGCTGCCTTGATTTTGCAGCTATCCTCCTGCCTAATTCTCTTATCTGCTAGGATTTTAGGCATGTTCTACCACATTCTGCTCACATGTATTATTTCTATTAATATTTTAAGGACGAATTTTTAAAAATAAAATAATTAAAAAAATAAAATTGAACCATGTCTTATGGTTAGGACAGAAAATTCTGGGCATGTCTTTATTCCCTCCTGAAACAACTAGAAAATCTGGTAAAATTAAAAATAAATTTGAAGGCATCAAGATAATAAGGAATTGAAGGACCTAAGTTCCTGGAGAGAAGAAAACTACAGACAGGTGACCAAAAGTTTGTAGAAAGCAAAACCCTTAAGACATCACTATCTTTATTCTTGACACAGGCCAAAGCCTGCAATTTGAGGCGTACAGTTGCTAACCAGGAGATAAAGAATTGAATAGGCATTTGACAAGCTTGGAAGATTGGACAAAAATCTAACGTTTGTGGCATGCTCTATAGATAAGAAAGAAGGAATTAAATTATAATAAAAATATGAAAATAATAAATATTTTAATTATAAATTGTAAAACATATAATCAAAACTAACTTTGTGTTATTATGTACAGGTGTTAAAATTATCTTGGATAGAGTTCAGTAATACAAGATGCAGTAGAAAACACAGAATAACTGGAAACTGATTTTTAAAAGAATGAAAGTAATCGCCAAGGATAGACCTCAGTCGAATAACAGCTTGCTTGGCAAGTGTGAGGGTCTGAGTTCAATTCCCAGTTCTGAAAAAATGAACAACAAGAACAACAACAAAATTTTGCAATGAAATGAAAGGACAAAGAGACAGCTTAGCAGCACAAGTGCTTTTCTGGCATGAGTAAGATCCTGAGTTTGTCAGTGTTGTCCCAAATTTTCTGAACAAAGGGATTATGTGGCACCAGAGGAAAGTGATTGGTGATGTAGAATTTGCCTAAGGAGTATCACATGGAGAGAAAAATTTCTTTTAGGCACTCATGGAAAGCAAACTGGTCAAACAATGGCAATGACTCATTGCCACATGGCTGGCACTAACAAAGAAATTACAAACTGCTGTATAGTGTTACAAGGTAAAACCTGAGGGGATTTGACTGACATTTTCAGATACAAGGCCTACATTTTTTATTATATAAGATTTGCTTCATCTTGATCTTAATCATTTAGCCGAAATGTATAAAATTGAGGTACAAAAATTAAAAAGGCATGCAACTATGCTGAGCTCTAAAATGCTCAAGTCAACACTATCTTATATTGCCAGTCTTATGGAAAACTCCATACTATTGTAGACTGCTGAACTAACTTGGATTACTGTACTCAATTCATGTACCTACAACATATGAATGGCAATAGAATACATATATCTGACGAAAGCAAACAAAAAGGGAATACATATCATCCATTTTATTGTGGATATATATATATATATATATAGATAGATAGATAGATAGATAGATAAGCTTTTTTGTATATAAAAAAGCATAAACGTAAAGCTACTTTCTCTTAGTTAACTGAGAAGCTTTCGAACTAAGTGTTTAGGAAATATATCATGTCTGCATGTTTTATTAGATATAACTACTACAAAGAGAATAATATGAAATATATTAAATACTGTAACTGTACTACTAATCTGTTTTGAAACTATCTCTTTGCTACTACTTTCTCAATAAAATTATTAATTAAAAAGGAAAGAGAGTTTTGCAGGGCATAGCAGTCTGGGATCGTATTTGTTTTCATAGAGAACAAGAAATATTATTCTCCATTCTTTTCTTGCAATCATGATTTGTGAAAAGAAGTCGTCCGTAATTCTGATTCGATTTCTTTTGATTGTGATCTGCTTCTTTTCCCTAGCAAATTTCAGTATATTATTCCTGATCTGAATTTGGGGAATCTTGACTATTATATATCTCGATATTTTTTTTTAATTTGATTGAGGAGAGTTTGTGTTCTGTATGCTTTGATTCTCTGAATGTTAGATTGATTCCTCATTTTGGGAATTTTTCTGCTACTACTTCTGTCTATATTTTTAAATTCATTTGTTTAGACTCCTTCTTTCTCATGAACGCCTATTAGTTTCACATTGTTGTACTTTGCATACTCTTGCAGATGATGGATTTTCTTTTCCTATGACTTAGTTCTTTTTAAGAGATATTTTATTACCTTTCCACTGGTTGCACCACAGTCCTCAAGGTCTGAATCTGTCTTCTCTTTCACTTAAATTGTTTTTCAGGCTTGCTATTGAGATTTTAAATTCCCCTCTATCTCTTTGACTTTGCTTTATGCGATCTATTACTTTCCTGTATTGCTCATGCATAGAATGCATCATTTTTCTTATCTCCTTTACTTTTTTCATCAATGTCATCTTTAAAAGCAGTTATTGGGGCTGGTGAGATGGCTCAGTGGTCTAAAGCACCTACTTAGAACAAGCTTGGCAAAGCACAGGGATCGCGGTTCAATCCCCCA
>NW_004525048.1:68274-75140 GCF_000260255.1 Octodon degus
CACACACACACACACACACACACACACACACACACACACTAAATAAAATTAAAAATAAATAAAAATAAATAAAAGCAGTTATTAATTCTTTTACTACATGAATTTTTTTTCAGATGGGGTTTCCTTCCTAAGTTTCTGTATTTTATTCTTTCCTTTAAATGCTATTAGTGTGGAGAATTATTTTTCATTTCAGAAAATTCCAATCAGAGCTCCTCTACAGCTTTCTGCTGTTGCTTATTAACTAATGATGCTATTAATTTGTTCATTTCAGCAGAGTCCATAGAAAACAATTCTACTCTGATTTCATCTATGACTTTCTGTTGTTATTTACAATCAGTGCTATGACTTTATACATTTGAGTTGAGCTAGTGACTTCTGCACTTGTTCTGCATTAGTATTGAGTTTACTGCATGTGTTTTTGCATTTGATTCTTTACAGCAGATGCAATTAATTCAGGGACTTTTTTCATTTATAAAATGGATTCCTATATAAATTTCTGCAGCTGGTTCTTCATTTCAGAAGCCTTTGATTCATTGATTTCAGCTGTGTGATTCACAATTTGTTATGTGTTAGTGTCCTGGGCACTTGTTATGTGTGGGCATGGGTTCTGAATTGCATTTTGCTCAATCTCCTTGTCATTTTCTG
This sequence comes from Octodon degus, assembly GCF_000260255.1. Lineage (NCBI taxonomy): Eukaryota > Metazoa > Chordata > Mammalia > Rodentia > Octodontidae > Octodon > Octodon degus. The sequence goes on from NW_004525048.1 coordinate 68,920, forward strand.
CAGCACTGTCCTCTCATGTTTGTTGTAGACCATTTTTGCAGTGATAGCCTTAGCAAAAAACTGAGGGTTATGTGTAGAAATACAGAGTTTTGATTTATCCAGCTGTGCCTTGCATGGTTATTTCTGCTGTGCTTCGTTCCTTCCTATTGCTTCCTTATGGTGGGAAGCTGTTCTCCTCTGTCAAGATTTCTGCTAATGGTAAAGAAGGGTGGTTCTGTTCTATGCATTCTTTTCACGGAATGCAGCTGAAGGTTTTCACACTAGGCCTTTAAGGCAGGCCTGACCTGAGATTGTACAGGACAGTGTGGAGTTGGGGGAGAATCAACTCTTCAACATTCTCATTGAGCCTGGACTAGGACTGGATCAAGGGTTCACAGAACCCAAAAGAAATTCCTACACTGTGAGAGGGTCATGGGTTGTTACTAAGGAGTGATGGGAGTTGTCACAAGAGGGTGAAAGTCGGCATCACCCACACTCCACCTGAGCTGGAACAAGTAGGTCTTGCCAGCGCAGGGTAGGTGGATGCTCTCCCACACGTTCACCACCCCTGAGAAAGGCCTGTGTCTGTTGGTTCCCAAAATAGTGCAGATATTCCTTCTGGGCAGGAGTGGTTATAGAGGTGCTGAGGTGTAGTTGGGTCATTCCAATGGGGTGTAAGTGGGTCTCAACCATGGTTTGCCTGACCTGGAACCAGTAGGTCACAATGGCACAGGGTAGACAGAATCTCTCCTAGACACTCACTTGGCAAGGACTAGGACTCTGGGTTTTCATAATGGATTTTAGGAGATTGAAACAGAGACCATCTATTTCAATTTTCTGTACGAATTTGAACATGAGTCAGTGTTGGACTTTGTCAAAAGCCTTTTCTGTGTCAGTGGAGATTACCACGTGGTTGTAGAATTCACTCTATTGATATGGTGTATAATATTTATTAATTTTTGAATACTAAACCAACCCTGCATCCTTGATGATTTGATGTATTCTATGTACCAGAATTTAATTGAATTTTTTGCATCTATGTTCATGAGTGAGTTTGGCCTCTAATTCTCGGTCTTGGTTGCATCTTTCCCTGGTTTTGTTATCAATATACTACTTGTCTTCAGGAATGATTTTGGGAGGATTTCTTCATTTTCAATTTCATGGAAGAGTTTGAGGAGTATAGGGTCTATGCCTTCTGTAAATTTCTTGTAGAATTGAGCTGTGAATCCATCCCAAACTGAACTTTTCCTTTTCGCGAGGTTTTTTTATTGGATCTTGTATTTCATTGGCTGTTATTGGGCTATGGAGAGAGGTTATATCTTTTTGATTATGTTCTAGTAATTTTTATCTTTCTAGGAATCTGTCCATTACTTCTGTGTGTAATATTTTGTGACAGAAAAGATTCTCAAAGCAGCTAGTAATAATATTCTGAATTTCCACTGGGTCTGTGGTAATTACACCTCTTTAATTCGTTATTGCTTTTATTTACATTATTTTGCCTCTTTTTAATGAGGTTAGCTTGGGTCTTATCAATTTTATTTAATCAATGATAGAACAAGCTTTTCAGTGTATTAATTCTTTGAATTATTTTCTTCCTCAGAATTGAAGTAGTATCTGCTCAGTTCTTTAAGATTTCTTCCCATCTTTGGGGTCTGGGTTTGGTTTTCTCCTTTCATAGTTTTTTTAAGGTGCAGCATTAGAGTATTTATTTGTTCCCTTTCTGTATTCCTAATGTGTTAGTTCACAGCTATGAATTTGCCTCTGTGAATTGCTTTCTTCATATCCAGTATACAATTATAAGTCGTGCTTGAATTTACACTGTGTTGTTGATATTGTTGAATTTCTTGTTAGATTTAATCTGTGACCCATTATATGCTGATTAGGGTGTTGTTTAATGTCCATGTATTTACGGTCTTTTTCTGGGTTCTTTTCTCATATATTTACTGCTTCATTGCACTGTTGTGAGATAAATTGCATGTCATAATTGCTGTTTTCTTACTTATTCTTAAGCATAACCTATGGAACAGGATGTGGTCTATTTTAAAAAGTGACCCATATACAGAAGAGAAAAATGTGTATTTAGCTGTTTGTGTGGAACCACTATATATGACCAACAAGTCCATTTGTTTTAATCTCTGGTTTTCTTCTGTTAAGATTGTGGTTTTGTGTAGTAGATTTTTCATGTCCATTAAAATTTGCTTTATGTACTTGTGATCTCCTGTGTTTGGTGCGCACATATTTATGTGTGTTATCTCTTACATTGGAACTTACCCCCTAACAAGTATATAGTGGTATTTTTTTTTCACTTGATCATTATTGGTTTGAAGTTGAGACTGTCTAAGGATAGGATATCTACATCTGCTTTTATCTGAGGTTTTGAAGCATGTAGCATTGTGTTCCTTCCTTTGACTGTCAGCCTATGAAAGTTGTTTTGATCTACATATTTCTTGTATACAGCAGATTGTTGGAATTTGTTTTATAATCCATTGTGTCATTCTATTTGTATTAATTCGTGAATTGTGTCCATTTATATTGATGGTTATAATTGAGGTGTGTTGACTTATGATTGACATGTTATTTACCTTTTGTTGTTTATCGTTATTTCCCATGTTTCATTGTTTCTCCCATTTATTTACTTGTTTCTGATCTCATTCATGGATTTCTAATTATTTTGTTCACTTGTAGAACATCCTTCAGTAGCCCGTGTAGGGTTGGCTTTGTCAACATGAAATTCTTTAACTGCTGTTTATCAGGAAAGTATTTCATGTCTCCATCAAACTTGAAAGAGCGTTTTTAGGGTATAGTAGTCTGGGATGGTCTTTGCTTTCACAGAGGACTTGAACAACTCTGCTCATTGCTCTTCTTGCCCTCATGGTTTGTGAAGGGATTTCGTCCTTAATTCTGATTAGTTTTCCTTTGCTTGTGAACTGGTTCTTTTCCCTAGTGGATTTCACCATATTATCCTTGTGCTGATTTTCTGAGATTTTGACTTTCATTTGTCGTACTGTTGTTTTTAATTGGATTGAGGTCAATTGGTGGTCTCTATGTTTGGTTATCTGAATATCACATTGTTTGCCTTGTATGTGGCAAACTTTTTGCTACTACTTCTGCCCAAATTTTTCAATGTCATTTGTATGCACTACTTCCTTCTCATAGATGCCTATTAGTCTCATGTTGTTCAGCTTTGCATAGTCTTGCAGTTGATGGATTATTTTTTTTCTGCATAGTAGTTGTTTTTAAGAGATCATTTATTAACTTTTACTATGTAAGGCAGTGTGTTGGAAATCTGATACTATGTCTTCACTTTCACTTAAAGGTTTTAGCATACTTGCGATTGAGATTTTAATGTCCTCTATATCTCTTTGACTCTGCTTCTTATGATCTAATTTTTTAGTGTATTGGTCGTTCAAGTAATCCCATAATTTTCTAATGTCCTCAAATTTTAGCAATATCTCCTTCAGAAGCAGTTATAAAGTCCTTCAATGCAGTGTTCTTTTCAGACTGGATTACCTCCCTATATTCCTGTATTTGACTCTGAATTTCAGATGATATAATCTCTGAGAATTCTTTTAATATTTCAGAAAAGAATTGTGCTCTGTGTTCCTTTTGAACTTTCTTCTCTAGCTTATTTACTAACAACACTATTAATTCATACATTTGAGCTGAGCTAGTGTCCTCTGCACTTTTTCTGATTACTCATTGGCTTTCCTCCATATGTTTGTGCATTGGATTCTTTACTGCAGATGTTAATTCAGGGATTTCTTTTTTCATTTCAACTCTGTGTCCCTCTACACCTTTCTTCTGCTGTTTCTTTTTTCAGAAACCTTTGCTTCATTGCATTTAGCTGTGTGATTCCATATTTTCCTGAGGTAGTGTCATCTGCACTACCTATGGGTGGGCTTGGGTTCATAGATTGCATTTTGCTCCTTCTCCTTGTCATTTTGTGTAACACTGTCTTGTGACCATTGTTTAGATCTTTGATGCAGTTATATCTTTTGCACTTACTGAAGTTCAACAAATTTGGTTGAACTACAAATTTGCTGACCTACCAGTTAGGATTTATCCAGTTGTGCTTTACTTGGGTCTGGATTCTGTGCTCCTCACCTTTCTACTGTTGCACCCAGGTGTGAATTTGTTGTGATCCTCTGATAGGATGTACTGCCACTGGACTAAGTGGGTTATGGTGTCTCCTAAAATCTTTGCAGGGTTTGCACCTGCATGGTTTCACGACAGGCCTGCATTACAGGTCTGAGCTGAATCTGGAGGAGACTGGTCAGAGTAGGGGGGAGATGCAGTTCTCCCACACACTCACCAGGCCTAGACTAGGACTGCAACTGTAGGTTCCAAAAAAGGGACAGAATTTCCCACTCTGTAGGTGAGATGTACAGGGGTAGAATAGGGTGATGCTTGTCAGAAGATGGTGAAACAGCTTCTTAACCAAGCTGTGTCTGGGCTGGGCCAGTAAATCAGGCCAGCACAGGGTACCTGGAAGCTCTCCCACAAATTAAGTGGGCCTGGAGTAGGACTGAATTATGGGGATTCTGGAACACAGCAGTAATTCCTACTGGGCAGGCTGTGTATGGGAGGTACTGCGGAGCTTTGGTGGGTGACCAACAGGGTAAGAGGGTCTCAACCACGGTGTGCCTGGGTTGGAACCAGTAGGTCCCACTGGCACAGTGCAACTAGAATACTTCCCACATATTCACTGGGCCAGGGAAAGGACTGGGTCACGAAGACTGTCTTTCAAGTTTCATGGATATGTGAAATACTTCAATGAAGATGGACATTAAAAGTTCCAAGATTAGGAGGCCAACATTACACAGACTATAGAAACATGTTTTATTTATTTATTTATTTGCAGAACTGGGGATTGTACTATGGCCCTTGAACTTGCCAGGGAAGCACTTACTCCACTGAGTTATCTTCCTGGCCAATAAAGATGTTTTATAGAGGGACTATCTTGAGAAGAATTCCATGAATGAGATCAGAAGTAATCAACTCAATATAGCAAGCAATTAAACAAGGATAAAAAGAAGTAAACACCAACTGCTAAAAACCTCATCATTCATAAGTCAATACATCTCAATTCTAACCATCAATATAAATGGACTCAATTCTTGAATTAAGAGAAATTGACAAGCACAATGTATTAGGAAAAATATCCAACAACATGCTATGTCCATGAAACACATTTAACTCATAAATGCTTTCCTAGCCTGAAAATTAAAGGATGGAAGAAAATACTACGTGCCCCATCTCCTCAGAAAAGAGCTGGGGTAGCAATCATATTCTTACACAGTCTCAACTTCGATCTAAGAATATCAAGCAGAATAAAGAAGGACTATATATTGGCCAGCAGAATTTGAAACAAATGGACTTGGTGGACATATACAGTGTGTTCCAATCATACAGAGCTCAGAATATATCATGCGTAAGTCTATAGAAGAAAACAGAAATTAACTGATGTGTATGTTCTGCACACAGGGCCATGAATCTGCAAGGAAAAGACAAAGAAGAAAAACCTTAAATACACGCAAATTAAATCATACCCTTCTCAACAACCAATGCATCAGACAAAATATTAAACAAGAAATTTAGCAATATATACCAGTCAATGAAAATTCAAGCACAACTTATCATAATCTATCTAATATGATGAAAGGACTTTTCAGAGCGATATTCATAGCTCTGAACTCACACATTAATAAAACAGATGACAAAAAATAAATAACCTAATGCTACAACCTCAAAAAATACAAAAGGAAGAAGAAACCATGCCCAGAGCCCAAAATGGGAAGAAATCATAAAGATTAGAGCAGAAATTAATTCAACTGAGACAAAGAATACAATTCAAAAATTAACAAAGCTAAAAGCGCTTCGTTGAAACATTAAGTGAAATTGATAAGATCCTAGCTAACCTCATGAAAAAGACCAAAGAAAATACTCAAATAAAACAATAAAGAATGAAGAAGGTGTAATTATAACAGACACATTTGAAATTCAGAAGATTATCAATAGCTATTCTGTGAATCTTTACTATCACAGAATAGAAGACACAGAAGTAATGGACAGGTTCTTAGAAAGATAGAAATCCCAACAACAGAGGTCCGGTGAGTGTGCGGAGGGTTTCTGGCTAACTTGCGCCAGCGGGACCAAACCAGCCCAGGTGCAGCGTGGGCCGGACACTCTCCCAGCCCCTCGGGCCGCCCCCCACCACTCCTCAGTGCCTCCCCTACCCCGCC
>NW_004525048.1:82664-90742 GCF_000260255.1 Octodon degus
AGAAGAATATATGCAGTGTATTATTTGTTGAAACTGTACTTTCGATTTGATTTGAAACTGTCTCATTGCTATATGTTTATCAATAAAAGTTTGAAAAGAAAAAAAAAATGAACATGCATCTGAATGCCTGCAACAGAAGACACTGGTTTTAACCCTATTTCCAAAGTTCAACTCACAAAATATTGGGGAGTATAGAATATCAGGTCTTTCTTATCATCAATAATGAGTGAGACAGTTCAAGTTGAGGTGAGATCATCATGTATTCCTGTGCTAGAATTTTAAAGAGTGTCACTCTGATCTCCTACATTTTTAATCCAGTATACATTTCCACCCACAGAGGAGAAAGTTTAATTTTGCAGCACATTCTTTGGAACATTTTTGGTTGATTGATTCCTTTAAGACAGACGTACCTTCTGGTGTGAGATATCATCTCAACGCTGTTTTAATTTTTATATTACAGATGGCTATTCATACGTAGCATATTTTCATATGTTTATGTGCCTCTACAATTTTTTTCCCCTGAGAAGTTCATCTAGGATGCGTTTCTCTGGCTTTGAAAATTATTTGGGCTGGCTCTAAAATTTTTATTCTTCATAAATTCTAGAAATCTTAAAATTGCTCAGTACATGTTATTTAATTTTTTTTATAAATTTGTGAGCTGTATTCCCAATTGGTTGCTAATTTATTATTATTTATTTTCCTTAGAGAAGTTTCGCAATATGTGGAGTTCCCATTTGTTAAGTCTTTCCAGGACTAAACATTCAAGTTCATTTTTTTGCTTAAAAACATTGTGTTTAAAACTATGTCTTTAAGAGTTCCTACTAATTTTCTCATCTGGGACACTTGGTGCATCTCTTTATGTTTAAATCTTTAATAAATTTGACTTTAGCTTAACGCATGGTATCACTCCTGGGTCAACTTTTAGTTTTGGCATATAGAAAGCCAGGTTTCCAACACTATTTCTGAAACGACTATCTTTCTTGCAATGATCACGTTTGACATTTGTACAAATTAGGCAGATGAGTGTTTTAATAGAGTCTTTATCCTCTGCTCTATTCCTTTCATCCTGTGGTATACATCCTCATCAGTGTCATGCTGATTTTAACACAGCAGACTTGTAGTATAATTTCTCTTCAGGAATTTTAATGCCTCCTGCCTTGTCATTGTTACTCATGATTGCTTTTCTTATTTTAGTTCTTTTCTGGTTCCAAATAAAGATTAGGGACAATTTCTCTAGCTCGTTCAGGTATGTTGTCTGTAGGACGATAGTAATTGCAATACATCTGTACAGCCATTTTGGAAGCATGGTCATCTTCACTATGTTTGTTATTCCTAACCAGGAAAATAAATACCATTACTTTTCTGAAATCCTCTGAGATCCCTTTTTTCTGATTACCATAATTTAATTTCAAAAATGTTAGTCTATCTTAGTTACATTAATTCCAATATGTTTCATTTTCCTCTATGCTATTTTAAAAAGATACTGTTCCTTTAATTTCCGTCAGTGTGGTTTTATTTATTTATTTATTTATTTATTTGTGTGGCCAGCTCAGCCCACCAGGGGGCGAGGATGGCTGGCACGTTGTGCTGGGGGATTGAACAGTGGTCCCTTTGTTTTTGCTAAGCTTGTTCTAAGTAGGCGCTTTAGACCACTGAGCCATCTCAACAGCCCCCGGTCAGTGTGTTTGTATCTCTGTATAGCAATGCTAATGCCCTTTGGATAGTGACTTTATATCTTGCTATGCTACTGAGTTTGTGTAATAATGGTACTAGATTTTGTGTGTGTGTGTGTGTGTGTGTGTGTGTGTGTGTGTATTCCAAATAATGTATCATGTCATCTTCAAACAATGACAAATGAACTTCCTCTATATCTAATATTATTACTTTTACTTTTCTCGTGTCTAATGGCTCTACCTAATGATTCCAGAACTGTATTGAACAAGTCTTGTGATACAGGGTTTCCTTGTCTTGTACTAGATATATGAATAAAAGATTTCTGTTTCTCCCCATTTAGAATTATGTTACCGGTAGTGTTGTCATAGATGTCTTTTATGAGATTGCAGTAGAGGCCATCTATTCCAATTTTGTGTAGGACTTTCAAAATGAATGAATGTGGGACTTTTTTGAAAGCCTATTCTGCATGATTTGAGAAAACTTGTGTTTTAGAATTTGCTTTATTGATATAGTATATTATATTTTTAGATTTGTGAATACTGAGCAATTCTTGCCTCCATTTCATTCATTTTACGTTGTAATTCTGTTGGAATTTTTTGATTACTTGTTATGTTCTATTTACTTGGATTTCATTGAGGAAATTTGTATTAATGTTAAAGAGGGACATCAGCATGTAGTTTTCATTTTAAATTTTATCATTCCTCAGATCTGTAACATTATAATACTTGCTTCCAGGAATGGTTTTTGGCAGATTCCTTCCTTTTCAATTTCGTTGAATATTTTGAGGAGTATGATGAATATATCTTCCATAAATATCTTGTACATATCATCAGTGATTACTTCAGGAACTCGATTTTTTTTCTGGTTTGTAGGTTTTATTACATTTCATATCTCCTTTGCTGTTCATGGGTTCTTGAGTGTTGTTGTAGTTTCTGGATTCAGTTTTGATATTTGTACTTTCTAGGAATCTGTTCAATTTGTCCGTGTCTTCTTTTCGGTGAGAATAAATTTTCTCAAAGTGGCTATGGATAAACTTCTGAATTTCCCCTGAAACTGTGGTAATTATAAACTATTATTTCCTTATATTTTTTTTTATCAGTTTTTCCTTCTCTATTGCTGATGAGGTCAGCTAGGAGCTTATTGATTTTATTTAATGTTTCAGAGAAACAGATTTCTGAATAGTCAATTCTTTCAACTCATTTCTTCATCTACATTGAATTGACTTGTGCTTTAGTCTTTTTGACTTTGCTTTCCTTCTTTAGGCTTTGGATTTAGTGTGCTTTGTTTTCACTGATTTTGGTGTTGCATCTTTAGGGTGTTAATTTTCTCTATTCTACTAAACTACTCTGTGTGTTGACAGCTATAAATTTCTCCCTGGTAAGAGCTACTTGTGGCTCATGAATTCAGTTAATTTGTGCTTGAATTTTCATTGAATTATTGATATTGTTCAGATTATTTTTAAGCTATTCAGTATCCCATTGATTAGTGATTAGGGTTTTGTTAAATTTCCATTATTTTGGGGAGATTTCTGCTTACATTCGTTGTTTATTTACTGTTTCATTGCACTGTGGGCTGACAATATGCATGGGATAATTTTGTTTCATTCCGTATACTTAAGAATGACCTACAGAATAGCATGTGATCTACTATAGAAAATGAGAAATGTGAAACTGAAAAAAATTGTATTCAGCTGTGTTTTTGAGGAACAGACTGTAAATGTCTTCTAAATCCATTTGTTCCAAACCCTTGCTCATTTCTGCTTATTCTTTTCTAACTTTTAGTCCGATTCACATATCTTTTTGTGGTAAGGATGTGTGAAGATCTCCTGTGAAGACTGTGGTACTGGATATTAGATTATTCATGTCCATTAAGATTTTGATTATATAGTTTGGTGATCCCTCTTTTGCTGTGTCCATATATATGACTATTATCACTTCCTCTTGAATCTTTCCCTATACTAGTGTATAGAGGACTTCTATATTTTTTATTTGATAATCTTAAATTTGAAGTTAAGATTGGCAGGGAACAGGATTACTATCGCTCCTGAGATATTACATTGCATCCAGAGATGTTGGTGCAGGTAGATTTTTTTCCATGCTTTGATGTTCAACCTATGTATTTCTTTATTAGTTAAGTATGTTTCTTCTAAGCAGTATGTTGTTGCATTATGATTCCTAATCCACTGTATCAGGATACATCTTTAAATTGGTGAATTCAGTCCATTAACATTATTGGTAGTAATAGAGATGTATTGACTTACATTTGACTTGTTACTGACTTGGTATTGTTTTCCACCATTTTTAATTGTTTGGCATACTTAGTGATTTACTTCTGTTCACATTCCGGACTTGTGATCATTTTGGTGCCTCTCTAGAACAACATTCATGGAATGTTTAGCATTAACTCTATAATCATGGCATACTTTATTTTTATTTTGTTATGGAAGTGTTTCTTACCTCCAACAAGTTTTAAAGATTGTTTTTCAGGGTATAGAAGTCTAGGCTAATAGTTGTTTTCATCGGGGACTTGAAATATACTGCTCTAGGTATTTCTTCCCCTTGAATGAAGGAAGAGAAGGTTGCTGTAATTTGATTAAAGTTTCCCTCGAGTATGATCTTTTTTTTTCCTAGCGGCATTTAATATATACTTATTGTGATGTCTTTACTGGATCTTGATTATTTTAAGTCTGTTTGTGTTTTTAATTGGGTTCAAGTTATTGGGTGTTTTGTTTTCTCCTGATACCTATATGGCACTTTGTTTCCTCAACTTTGGGAAATTGTCTGCTATTCCTTCTGACCATCAATTTTTATATCACTTGTATTGTTTCTTTCTTTCTAATTGATGGGTTCTGTGTTGTTCATCTTTTTATTGTCTTGAGGGGATGAATTATTCTTTTTCCTAATTCTTGCTTCTTTCTAAGAGTTCTTATCTTACATTATTACTGGCTGCAATTGCATCTTCAATATCTGAATCTCTCTCTTCCCTTACACAAAAACGGTTTTGCAAGCTTGCGATTGAAATTTTAGTTCCTCCATATTTCTTATTCTGTGCTTCATGCTTTCCAGTATTTCCTGTATTGTTCACTCTAAGAATCAATCTTTCTTCTTATGTCCTCATCCTTTTGCCATTTTCCTCTGGTGAAGCATGTATTAATTCTTAATTATAGTGATTATTTCTTCTCTGATTTTATCTATATGTTTTTATGCTTAATTCTTTAGTTCAAATGGTATTAATTGAGATATTACCTTTGTAAGAGATATTTCTTTTCTGAGTCACTCTATACCTTTCTGCAGCTGGGTCTTTACTTCAGACTCTATTGATTTAGAACTTTAAGCTGCATGATACACAATTTCTTGCCTGCTGGTGTTCTCTCCACTTCTGAGTGGGCTCAGAAATGCAGATAGCATTTTACTCTCTTTTTTTCATTTTGTAGAGCACTGATCTCTGATGCATGGAGTGGAGCTTTGGTGCAATTATGACCTTAGCACTTAGTGAAATTCAAGCACAGATCTGTTAAGTATGAGTTCCTCAAATTATACCTGGATGGTTTCTAGTTTTTGTGCTGAATTCCAACTTGCTGTAGCTCTTGCAATTTTGTTGGTTTTGCCCTACTTGCACAACAAAGAAAAAGTTCTGAACCTCTGTTGAGCCTTGGGCAGGGGGGCACATGGGAGCACAAAAGCTCTCCCAAACACTAGTCAGGACAACTTTTGCTGCGACTGAGATTCACGGGAAAATGCTACAGTTACTCATTCAGATTGCATTCCTGGGTAATAAATAATTGTTGAAATAATTTGGAGACACCAAACACTTAGAAAAACAAATACAATCCTAGGAATCAAAGCAAACACGGAGGCATTATATTTGATTACTTGAAATGATACCACATAAACATTTCTGGAAATATCAAAAAGTATAGGCAGGAAAATACTGTGAAAGTCAATGTAACAGATTAAGTGAGATGACACAAACATAAAAACTTTTAAAAAATTATATGTCAATTTGACAAAATCCTTCACTGAAGAAAGCTAATCTTTTAACAAATATTGCTTCAATTATAAGTGGATACTCTTCTATCACCATGTACTAAATTCAATTCAGATGTAAGTAAACATGCACATGTTAGAAGAGAAAGAGTAGATCTGCTGATAGAGAAAGCAGCTGGAATTCTTGATCACATTGGAACAGGCATAGCATAATTGAAAAAAAATTCCTGAATGTGAAGTACTTCAATGAATCAAAAAAATGACATCTCTTCTTATTACAACCTATACACATTAAAATATATCAGGAACAATGGTAAGGGAATACTCTCAGAAAAAAGTCTTCTAAATTCAATATAGAAAAAAAAATTTCATTTTAAAAAATAATCCAAGGATAATGTACCCAAATTCTACTCCCTCTTAATCTTGCAAAATTGAATGAATGCCCACTTTGCAGAGAATACAATACAAATGAAAAATGAACAGATGAGAAAAAGTACTGTAGAACTTGTTAGTTCTGAAATACAAATGGAAACAATAGTATCATAATATATCGCATCAGGAAGAATGCCTTACATGTACAAATTATTTAAGAAATGGTGCTAAACACTTTGTAAGTATTAGTGAAACTTTGCCATTGTACTTAGTAAGGGACACAGGTTTAGCCCTATGCATATCAGCTAGGACTAATAATAAAAATAATACTAGATGTCCCATTCAACTCAGCTACTTTCCCTCTGGGAATTTCTCAAACAATCTGAAATCACTGTAAAAAACTGATATACAGATATAGTTTAAAAGTCAAGGGTACATTCCATATCTTATTAAATGTGAGGGCCTTTAACTATGGACAGAGCATAACGTTTTCACATTTACATTTGACTTATTGGAGCTATCAGTATAGATTCTTTTGGACAAGTAGTGCATATTCATTCATTTTTTCTCATAATTTTACAGAAAAACCAATATCAATGTTAGAGTTTTAAACAAAATTGATAGGATAACTTTAATAGGTAACATATTAAATATATTCTTCTTAACGACTACTTGCTGTAGGTGATAGGGACATGATATTCCATTCACAAACACTATTAGAACAATACTTCCATTCATTAAGGGAAAGAAACTATAAATCTACCTAATGATTTTGAATGCATAGATAAAAATGGACATACATTTGTTTCCCCTTTTCTCTTTAATTCCATTATATGAAAATTAAAGTTGTTTTTACTCAGAAAAATATTCTAAAAGATTCCATAACATTATTGGTTCATCTGCTTGACTGTCAAGTTAGAATTTGTAATTCTGAGTCCCCTACAGCTCAACATATCAGCATGTCTTTAAATCTTATACTTTGCTTTTATATTACTATGCAACAAGAGTTGTAGCTTCTGGGTCTGATTGATTAGTGAAATCTCCTCAGGATTTATCTTGAGAAACTGTATCTCAGATTGTAGAACTTTTTTTCAGATTCAGTTATGATGATGAGTCACAGCCATTGCTTGGCTAATGCACACTCTGCGAAAGGCTGAGATATTGTTTTCTCTCCAAGTGATTCTAATTGAAACCACAAGGACATATTTACTTTTGGTTATTAAATTTATAACCTGCTACACTACTTAATTACTATATTAATTCTAGTAGCTTCTTGGTGGAGATATTTGCCCGTTCCATGTAATGTAACTTGTCATCTGAAAATAAAAAAAGAAAATTCTTTAACAATTTTTATTCTCTTTTTTTCCTCTTGTCGAAAGGCTTTAGGCAATAATTGCAGAATTAAATTGCATAGCATTGGTGACAGAAATCATTATTTTCATGTAAGAGTAAAATACTTCGTATTTCCCCATTTAAAATTATGTAAGCCACTGGGATTTCATAAATGCCTTTTAGCAGATTGAAGTAGAGTTCATCTATTCTAATTTTCTATAGGACTTTGAAGATGAATGAGAATTGACCTTTTTCAAACATATTCTGCCAAAGTTTAGATCATGTTTCTTTTAGATTTAACTCTACTGATATAGTTTATTACATTTATAGTTTTTCAAAAATTAAAACCAATCTTGATCCATGGGATGAATCCTACCTGTTCACTGTGTATAATCTTCTTGAAGACTTGTTGTATTCCACTTACTCGAATTTTATTGAGGATTTTTCATTCATGTTCTTGAGGAAGTTTGGCTTATAATTCCCTTTCTTGGTTGTGTCTTTTCCTGGTTTTGTTATGATTATACTACTTGTCTCCAGGAATAATTTTGTGAGGATTGATTCAATTTCAATTTCAAGGTATAGTTTGATGAGTACAAAGTACAAGTCTTCTGTAAATTTCTTGTAGAATTCAACTGTGAATCCATCCCGACATGGACCTTACTTTCTGGGAGATTTTTTATTCCATCTAGTATTTCATTGAAAGTTATTGGGATA
>NW_004525048.1:97727-119893 GCF_000260255.1 Octodon degus
TTCCTGCTGCGGACCAGTGCTAGGACTGGGTCTGGGGGTTCCCGGAAGTCGGCAGAAATTCCTACGGACCTGGGCTAGGACTGGGTCTGGGGTCTCCCGAACTCGGCAGAAAATCCTACTCGGCGGGCGGGGTGGGGAGGCACTGCCCAGATGCATGTTCATTGAAGAGCACGTTAAAGATGCTAATTTTAATAGATTTGTGTGTACTATCTGGAAAAAAAAATTCTAGCACAGGTTATCCCATTCAAAACACATATCCCCCTCCTGAACATTTAACAAAAAAATCTGAAAAAAAAATATCCTTGATATATGTGTACAATAGCCAAACATTGGAAAGAACTAAGGCACCCATCAGTAAAGGAATTAATGAAAATATTTTAAATATTCATACACTGGAGTATGACTCAGTCATAAAGACCATATATGCCTATATATTTGTAAAGTTATTGTGCTTCTGTGTGTATGTGTTTCTGTGTGTATATACACAATATTTAGGACAAATGTAGAGTTAACCTCTCTTAATTCAATGGAAAGTAAATTTTGTGCTTATGTTCTTTAGACAGTATATCACATCTAAATCTAACCCTTAACAACTACTATAAAGAGAAAATTATTCAATGTATTAATTACACTGTCTGTCTTTTAACCAGTTTTGCAATTATTTCATTGCTTTGGTTTTGTAATTAAAATGAAAATAGTTAAAAACATCAGTATAATATTATGTTTAAAAATTTACAATTTCTATGATGAATAGAATAATTTTCAATATTCTGATACCATTATGTAATAAGGTTTTACTATAAGAACAGATATAGTACAAGGAACAGGTATAACACAAGAAGTAAAATCACAATGTCAGAGGATGAAGTAAACTGAGAGCTTGCGAACACTAGGAGCAGAAGCAGTCAGTAACAAGGTTTTATACTCCCTGTACGATTTCATCTCTAAGGTTATCTAATTATCCCTTCCAGTCTCTATGTGCAGCCATTAGATCTGCAATGGAAGACTGAAAAACTTGAAAGAATGTTGAAGGATACAATCTGGATGCTGAAGAGTCTGTGTCAGAAACCACGAGATGAAGTCCAAAGAGATTGAAGAGCTCTAAGTTTCTATGACTAAGAAGAATTCCAAATTATTACCAACACCATTTTCTGCTAAGTTTCTCTGGGGCAGAGCTTCACGGCCCAGAATATAGAACTGGCAAGTGACCAGGAAAAAGACACAATGTATCAATTACCAGGGGAACTAGTCAAGTTAATACAATGTATTGACCAATACAATTCAACCCTTGGCAAACTGGCAACTAGACATATTTCTTTAAATGTCTCCAGGTACAGAGATATGCATATTATTATGTCTATTATTATTGTAGCTGTACTATCATGAGTACACGTAGAAATAGAGAAATAATCTTTAGAAAATGTAAAGTATGTTCTTTTTTATTCCTTTCTTTCTATTTGTATTCTTTTGCTTGAATTTTATGATTCAAAATTATCATAGGATTAATAATCCTTAGGAACTGATTCTAAAGGTATCCATATTATCTCACAACTATACGTAGAGCAGAAAGAGTACCCTTATAGTACCCTAATGTACACCTGATCACGGGGTTGTAGGTGGTATTTCGAACTACATTCTTCTACTAACTATTCTGCATTTCTTTTCTCTTCAGATTGTATCCCAAAACTTCTTCATTCTTGTCCTGCTGAGGTTCACAATACCTTCAATCCTGAGGGCTCTGGATCATTTGTCTCATTTCAATAATAGGTTATTTAAGCTTCTCATTTACTACAATTTTAGGTCGTTACAATTCTAACAGTTACTCAAGGATTCTCCTGCACTCCAAGAATAGACTTCCTTTACTCCATTGTGGAGTATTAATCCAAATTCTTCGGGATAGTTTAGGTCAAGAATCCAGGACTGTGCTGTGATTCCTGTTTTAGCTTGCTTACTCAGAAATGAGGAGACCAAATGACCAGGCAGAAATCTCAGATTCCACTCAATTGTATCATTGTTGTGTTTCTTGGTACAAACCTTCCTCCCTTTGGTACTGATACTTCCAATCCAGTAGGAGATCAAATTTTGGAAGCGAAGAAACAAATATAATTTGTGGATCAATTAAGCAAATGGTGAGTGGTAACTTTTATAATCCCATCTCTTGATTTATAAACACCTAAACACGAGCTATGTGAGATAAAGTAACATAAACAGAGCATTGTTTAAAAGCATATACAGACTGTTGAAATAGCTTGTGTCAGGGAAGCAACATACTGCCACTTAGATGACACTGTAACTATGTCTTTGAGAGGAAATTTTACAATCTTATTAATCCAGGTGCTTCTGGATGATGAGATCAATGAACTGTCTAATGAATTCTATGAACACATGCCCATTGCCTTACCCTTTGGAAGGAAAAATGTGTTCCCACATAAGAAACTTTACAGTGTGAAAATGTATGAGAGTGGATGATTCATTCTGTAAGACTGATATTTGTAGATTTTGCAGAAGTATTAAAGATGCAGCAAAGGCAAGTGCCTAACATATTATGCTGTGAAGACAAAGCACAAAATCTTTTCTTATGGAAGTGGTCCAAAATAATCAACCTGCAGTCATATTGCTGCCTAATCACTCCAGAGAGTAGTGTCATTTGGGGGACTCATTGTTTGCTTATGTAGCTGGCATGTTGGCCACATTCATGTGGCTAAACTCAGATACACCTTGGAGAGTCGATGTCCATGTTCCTGAGCACATGTATATTCTCAGCCCTGACTCCATGACTGCACTGTTCATTTGTCCACTGTGCAATATAAGTAGTGTAGGAGGAAGGAGTTTCACCAATATTTGCAGAAGAAGTCATTTTATCTACTTAATTTCCTATTCTGTTGATGTCACCTCTTGGTGAGTGTTCATTTTTGTAATGAAAAGGATTACACCCTTTGCCAACATGGAGAGATTTATCCACACATCTAATCCACAAAATCCTTGTGAATCAATTACTGTTCATGCTCTTTCCATGATCCTTACTATCCAAACAGACTGTTAGCTATGTCCCGTGGCTCAGTATATAGTCAATCATCCGGCATTTTTCCTCCAGGTTCAAAGTACTACCAGGTGCAGTGACAGAAGTTGTGCCCACTATGATTATTTACCTTTAGCACTGAAGTTTAGTGATGTACCACAGTGTGTCTGTAAGGCTACAGCTGTCCAATTTGTGTGTTTTTTTCATAGAGTGAGATGTGATCCATAAATGATGCCCAAGTCTGCTCTTCCTCTGACAGTTGATTATATACTACTTCCATTATTTTCACAGGCTCATGCTGGGAAAAAGTAGGTAATAAACCACGTAAACAATGGGTAATACACCAGGTATACAGTAAGTAATATATGTTACCTGAGCAAATTTCTCTAGTGATTTACTCATATGCACTAGACCTGCCCTATGTCTAACATGAGTACATCATTTCCATTTAATGATGGATGCTTGTTGAGCACGTCCAAACTTATGAATTGATACATCCGATCATCTCCAGATCATGATAGGCAATGCAGGTATCATGCTGACCTGATTACATACATTGAAGCATTGAGTTTCCACTAAAACCGAGTAGTACAAAAAGAGATGTTTCTGAAAAGGAGAGTAGATATCTGAGATGATGCCAGAGAATTGCTCAAAATCTTGAAGTCTTCTGCTGCAATTCAGGCACGGGTGCCTAAGAGAGACTCAAAGATGCATCTTTATCTACTATTCATGCTTAGTGTACAAATGGATCATCAAAGTCATAAGTTTTCAGGGGAGGAGCAACCTGAAGGGCCACCTGTACCTTGCAAGGAATATCTCTTCATGCTGCACCACACTGGATTCCTGGAAGCTTCATTGAGGTAAAAAAAACCTTGAAATTTGGTGAGACTAATTTGCAATTCTGCAGCTTTCAAATATTATAATAGCAAGTTCTAGGTGGCTGCCAATCCCTGCTCCCTAGTCCCAATCCACATAACATCATCAATGCAATGGAAAAATGTGAAAAGTTGACAGAGAAAAGCAATTACTTTTATTATGACCAAAGTTGTCATACAGGGCAGCAGAGTTCACACATGCTTGGTATAATATAAAGAAGATATATTGTAGTCCTTCTCAAAAAAAAAGAAACTGTTTCTGATGGTTCTTAAGATAGACATGAATAAGAATGTGTCTGCCAAATGAAGAGATATATAACTACTACAAGGATATGTTACATCCATCAAGCAAGGAAATCACATCAGGTACAGCCCAGGCAATTGTTTCATGACCTGGTCCAGTATATGGGAATTTACTGTCCTTCTCCAAGCACCATCTATGTTCTGCACAGGCCAAAAGGGGAAAATTGATTGGAGATGTGTTGGTGACCACCGCCTCTCCATTTTCAAATCCTTGATGTTGGCAGTATACTGTGCAATTCTTCCATGAATGTACTACTGCACTTGTTTCACTATTTTATCACTTAAAGCCAAACCTCAAAGCTTTCCTTTGGGCATGTCAAACAGAATATCTACTATTGAATTTTGGTGAGACTAATTTGCAATTCTGCAGCTCTCAAATACTATAATACCAAGTTCTAGGTGGCTGCCAATCCCTGCTCACTAGTCCCAATCCACATAACATCATCAGTGCAATGGAACAATGTGAAAAGTTGAGGAAGAAAAGCAATCACGTTTATTATGACCATAGCTGTCATACAGGGCAGCAGAACCCTCACATGAATTATTAGGGAGCCATTGTGAAGATTCTTCCAATGGCTAAGTGTATCCCTTCCATGTATACATTCCAGAACAGGTGAAATCAATACGGGATGGAGTTCAGCGCCTGTGGGACCCAATGTGAGTCAGAAAATCTCATTGATTCACAGCCTGCAAAGGCCAGTACATTTTGTGGGAGGGGCACTATGGTATTTTGGATTTCATGGAATGTTTCAGTTCAAAACCAACATCCAACAATTCTCAAAATGTGTGATCATTCCACTTTAATCATTGTTCAATCAGCAGGGCAAATGACACTTGGTTGTAGTGGGGAGGTATGTGAAAAATTGACTATACAAGTTCTGTGGATATTAGGATACTTTCCCATAAAGACTTTCCTCTGCTTCATTCAACAAACCGTGGATGTGTGTATAGGCTCAAGAATGGGAGCTTGTTGAGTCACTGGGATTGACTATTACCTTAAATTTAATTAGGTTTCTTTCTTTTGCTTTCAAACCTTTCATTTTTATAAATCTAGCAAAATATTGTAGGATTCTTATGTATTTCACCTTAGGGAATACCATTTCTAAACAGCAAAAGCTGTAGATCTGTAAATGTCTGATTAGTCTGTTCATTGAATCATTTCTACTGCCCTAGTAAGTGTTGCCAGTTGACTTCAGCCACTGTGATTTTAATATAGACCACGGCCACTAAATTTCCTATTGGAGAGTTGTATTCACCAGTCTAAGGTCTGCCATAGAAGGAAGTGTATTGAAAGGCCTTTTTTGTGAAGCTGCTGCTCCCCTCACAAATTTGAATCTCAAAGTATTAGTGAATATAATGTTTTCAGGACCTTCCACATGTGGATTATTATCTTTAAAATTAAAGTTCCAGTTTAGAATTCCACTTTCTTGAGGTAAATCTGGCTAATCCCTGATTAGTAGAAATTTATCATATCTATTGTTGCTTTTATCTCAATTAGTTTTTGAACTTTTATCTCTATTTGTTTCCAGCCATTTTTTTTTTACATTTGACTGAAATCGGGCCCTTGCAATTCCCAGAGAAGCACTTATTCCACTGAGAAATGACCCCTTAGCATTTCTATTTCATGATGTCTCTTAATCGTGTCATTTACATTAAGCCATGAATGATGAGGCATCTCTAACTCATTCACTATGGACAATGTTTTGAGCCAAATTTCTGAAATACAGAGAAACAAACTAATAATAAGGTTCTCTCCTCCACAATTCAAAATATTAAAATAAAAATATCTATTCAGTGTGTCCATAAGGACAAATTCGTCCTGATCTGTGTATATGTTGTCTCTAGCACAATCCACAGAAAAAACATTCACTCTCAATTCTTACCAATAGGCATCTGCTTTAAAAATTGAGAAAACTATGAAGGTCTTTGAGAGAAGAGCATATCTCCACAGGGTTAATTTTATATATTGAAACTTTGGTCAGTTTCTCTGACAGAAACTACTTTGTGTGTCTAAAGGAAATGTTTCATGATGAGTACGTGTCCTCAAGTGTCCCACCAGTATTCTGTTCTTCCCAGGAACCACAGGCTTATTTAGATTCATTACAAGGTACTCACATATCAGATAATGAAAGCAATGATTCCTCTGCCATATTTGGTGGGGAAATCTAGCCCACAGAAAAAAAATCGCACTATCTTCTGAAAAACCCAATACTCTCATCCTCCTATGGATCCTCCCATACATATGCAATCAAATTCAGGGATACACATTGCTTTTCTATCAGTTCCCTCACATTTGTTTCAGATTCCTTGGAGGCCTAGCATTTAGTTTACATTGCAATTAAGACATTCCGAATACAAAATACTGCATTTGGGTCTTTTCAACCTCTCACATGTGTGAAAAGTCAGGTGATATTCTGTTAGGACATAAATATAAATCTTCTAGGTATTATCTGAGTGTAGAATCAGAAAATTCTTTCTCCAATCCTAGCCCATTCCCTGTGAATATGTAGAAGAGCTTCATATTTCCCTGTGCTCCAGGGTCCTACTGAACACAGCCCTGGTACAGCGAGGATGATGAGACATGCTTCCACTCACTTGGGATACCCTGCAACATTCCTCAGCACGTAGCCCACTCACCCATGAGTAGAATATTAAGCTGCATTCGGCGAACCTCAAGAACCAGTCCTAGCTCATGCATAGTGAGTGTGTGGGAGAGCTTCAACATGCCTTGCTCTAGAGTGATTTGCACATACCAACCCAGGCGCAGCATGGGTTAGATCCCATTCTAACCCCTTTGAATGCTTCTCAAGACTATTCTTCACCAACTCTAACCCTCTGCCCAGTAGGAATTTCTTCCACATTCAAGGACAACGCAGATCCAGTCCTTGCCCAGGCCTGGTAAGTGTGTAAGAGATCTTAATGGTACCCTGTGCTGTCAAGACCTTCTGGTCCCAGTCCAGTGGCAGCATGGGAGATTTCCTCTTTCACCTCCGTGGAAAGAACCCCAACTATTCGTAGTTCCACCAAAACCACACACACAGAGGAAAAATTTCTAACACGTACAGGGATCCTCAAGATGCAGTGCTATTCCAGGGGCACTCAGTGTGTGGAAGAGCTCACTCTCCGCACTACTCCCCCTTGTACCATCCACACTCAGCTCAGGCCTGCCATTCAGGCATGGGGTGAAACCTTTCACTGCAATCCCTGCAGATATGTAGGTGACAGAACCAACTAACTAGTCAGAAAACAGAACATATTTCCAGAGGAGCAAAGAGGGTTCACCCCCAAGGAAAGCAAAGGGAGGAATTGAGCACAGCAGCCAAAAACAAGCCATTCACACCTGAATAAATACAAATTTTGTATATCTACACTTTACTTTAGTAGGTGCTAAGACCATAAATGCAACAATGAACTACAACAAAGGTCAGAAGACAGTGTTAACAAAATGCCAAGAAGAAGAAGAAGCAAATTTGAGTCTCAAAACCCAAGCCCACACATAACAAGTGCAGAGAACAAAAACACAGAACAATTTGGACTCACATAGCTGAATGCAATGAATCAATATCTTCTAAAATAAAGATACAGTTGCAGAAAGGTATAGAAGAACTCAGACTGGAAATGAAAAAAACAAATCTCTGGATTAATAATTTCTGCAGTAAACAATAAAATTCAGAAACATATGGAGGAAAAAAAAATGCCCCCACAGAACAAGTGCAGATGACACTAGCTCAGCTCAAGTGTACAAATTGACTGTTTCGATAGCAAATAAGCAACAGCAGAATGTTTTAGAAAAACCCAGAATGAAATTATTCTCTACTAGCTCAGCTCAAAAGTAAGAATTATTATCATTGAATATAAATAATCAACAGCAGAATGTTTTAGAGGACCTCAGAGTAGAATTATTTTCTGAAATATAAAAATAATTCTCAGAACTCATAATGATACATCTCAAAGTCTACGATATGAAGAGCAATACAAACCCAAGTCCCAAAGTCAGAAGGAAATTATAGGTTACAGTAGAAAATAAAATAATTACGTTCAAGAGAACAATAAGAAGAAATTACTAATCAAAAATTTGTATACTTGAAAGATTAAATAGCAAAGATGAAGCCCTAGGTATATTATACTTATGAAAAATAATTAACAATAATCCTTAATTCAGTGAGAAAAGAAATCATTGAGAAGACCACAAATCTGTGTAAATACACATCATAAATTCCCATTCTTTTTGATTTGTATTTCCACATTTGAATCCATACAATATGGAGACTATAATATTTATCCATGGTTATAGTTTATTTCATTTTTTAATATATCTTCAAGTGGCATCAACTTATATATGCAAACTTCAAGTTTACCATTCTTTAAAAATGTGTAATATTCCATTTTTGAAAGCACCACAGTGTAACTTATCCATTTTACAGGTGTGGGGGACCCTGCTTTTTCCCACATTTAGCTACCTGAAATTGTGCTTCATTAAACATAAATGAACATATAATACTATGATATGAAGTTTTAATTTCCTCTGGGAAAATACCCAGTAGGGGGATAACTACTTTGAATTTAATTTCCAATTCTATTATTGCAGGGCGTCTTCTCAACTATTTTCATAATATTCTAACCAGTCAATATTGTGACAAGAAATTGTGAATGATTCCTTTCTGCACATAGAATTTCCAATATTTGTTCTTGGCTGATATTTTAATGATACTCAGCTGTCATTCATTAAACAGATCATGTCTCAGTAGTATTTTATTTGCATTTGATTGCTGGCTAGAGTCTTCGAGCACTTTTCAATGTATTTAGTAGCTTACAAAAATTATTTCTCTGAAAATTGCTTGTGCATTTCGGATATGCATTTGCGGATTGAGTCTTTAAATTTTGGAGGCATGCCTCTTAGTATTTCTCTGTAATTTGGAAAGATCTTTTTCTCTGAGTGCTTCTTAAATATGATTTCCATGTCTCTCTTTTGCCTTTTCATTATCTTCGTAATTTGTTTTCCAATAATTTTATTGGGAAACAAATAGCAGTGAAAGAGTTTCACATCAAAGCGGTAAGACAGTTTCAAAAATTAACACATTGCATACATTCTCCCTTGTTGTTAATTGCTGTACAAGATGCAGCATGATATCCAATTTACAAACACTAAAAGAGCAATCCCTTTATTCATTAAGAGAATGTAACTCTATATCCATTGTAACCATTTTGAATACACACATAGAAAATAGATATTCATGTGTTTACCCTTTTTTGTTTAGTCCAGTTACTTGAATTTTACAGGTGCATTAACTCAGCAAAATATTTTAAAAGAGTCCAGAAATCCAGTTTGATTTTTTCACATGAACTTTGTATCTAAGTTGTGTGTTTAACAGTGTTTCAGGCTTTCACCTAAAAGGAAATTTATAGTTTCATTTATAATGTACGCATCCTTAAACCATTTAATCTTTAGTTTAGATCGTGGTGATGAAATTTTGTCATGTTTTAATATGCTGCGTTGCAAAAGGCTCAAGTCTACAATTTCTGATATTGTCACTTGTTAGAATAACACAGTATGTTTATGGACTACAAGAATCTATTTGATATTTTTTGCTGAATGTAAGTGCCTATGACGTTTGACTGTAAATAAAATACTAACTTGTGATAAACCAAAGCGAAAAGAGGTCAATGAAAATTTTGCTGTAATGCATAAATATAAGAGATAGATAGATTAGATAGATAGATAGATAGATAGATAGATAGATAGATAGATAGATAGATAGATAGATGGATGGATGGATGGATGGATGGATGGAAAGATAGATAGATAGATAGATAGATAGATAGATAGATAGATAGATGATACATAGATAGATGGACAGACAGACAGACCGATAGATAGATAGACAGATAGATAAATGATACATAGATAGATAGACAGACAGAGAGACAGACAGAAAGATAGATAGATAGATAGATGGATAAAAAGATAGATAGTTCAATAGATAGATATTTACATAGAGAGAAAGACAGACAGAAAGAAAGGAAGAAAGACAGAGAGACAGACAGGCAGGCAGATAGATAGATAGACAAACACTCAGACAGACAGAGGGACAGGCTGACAGGCATACATACATACATACATACATACATACATACATACAAATAGTGTTTGCATAAGATATCATGTCTCCAACTTTTATATGTATAATTGTAAAAACACAACTGTATTCAACATTCTAATTACTGTAATTACTCTACTAACCTGTTGTGTGTTTGCTTGCTTTTTTTATTTTTGGTGGAAATGGTGGTTGACCAAAAACACTTGCACTTGAGAGACAAGTTCTTATTCTGCCAGGCTATCTCACCAATCCTTGAAATGTATTGTTTTTAAACTCTCTTATAGCTATTTCTTTGTCAATTAAATTATATACAAAGGCTCAAGATTGGAAAGTAACAGAAAATAGTTGGGAAACTGAGAAGAAATATAAGTAAGAAATTAGGGGTCTGCATGGCCTACTGTATATTCATAGAATTATTTAAATACCATGAAAAATAAACATTACTCTCTCAAAATCGATGACAGAGAGGAAATGAACATGTATGTAGAATATTCCAAATTACCTAAACTGAGTAAAGAGTATATAAAAAATCTCAATAATAGAATAAATGAGAGTGAAAATTAAAATATAGCAGCAAAACTGATGTCAAAATTCCAGGGTCCTAAAGGGAATACAGGTGAATGTTAATTTTGTATCTGAGCGTTCAAAGTGGTTAGGATAGATATATAATTATATTCTCTTAATAGATAATCTGAGTACATCTAAAGGTTTTTTTAAATAGGATATCGTGTCCTTCTTTATGGAACCAGAAAAGCAAAAAAAAAAAAAATGCATTGTCCTGCCCTGGGGCGATTGTTCAGTTGAATAATCTCTTGCATGGCATTAGAAGGGCCTATGGAAGGAAAAGCAACACTACAGGCCTGTCAACCTGGTAAACAGATGCAGAAACACAATATAACAACATTAGCAAATAGAATATGATATATTACAAAAGAGATTACAACCCACGGTCAAATAGGTTTGATCTCATCATGCAAGGATGTTTTCATATATGAAAATCTATAAATGTAGAACACTATATCAATAAAGTCAAATCAAAAAATAACACAGTCATCACAAATAATCCAGAAAATGTATTGAATGAAGTCTGTCTAACAATCATTAGTGAACAAAACTCTATAAAATTTATGTTTATAGCTTGTACCTCAACTTGATGAAAGTCACCTATGACAGTCCAACTGCAAATATAAAGCAAGATGGGAAAAAATGGAAATTTTACCTCACATCATGTCACAACTATTTTGCAGACAATAAGCAACATTTTTAACTACAGTGCTGGAAAATTTTGCTGGAGAAGTCATACAAGAGCGATTAATAAAATAATAAAAATAGATAGAGAACAATTTAAACTAACATTTGTGGATGACATGACATTCCACTTAGAAAATGCAAAACCACAACGGAGAAGTTCCCAGCATTCATAAAATATTCAGGAGCAGAGCAGGATGAGTACTCAATACCCATCAGGCAACACAATTCTTGTACACAAATATCACAGTGAAACTATAGTTAGAAAGCAAAAGTACAATTTACCACATCAAAATAATATGGATGGGAATTAATATAATTGAACAAGTAAAATGCATACTCAGTTGTATTATAATTTCTTCAAAAAGTGTTTGCTGAGGAACTCAGAAAATGGGCATATATTCCTTGCTGCAGAATAGGAAGAAACAACATTTTGATGAAGGAAATATGCACAAATTTTTATACCGAGATTATGAAGTCCTTATCAAAATAACAAAAGTATAGCTAACAGATCTAGATAAATCCATATATTTATTCAAAACCAGAAAATTTCTGTAATAGAAAAGGCTAATCTGCATTAAAAAATCAAAGCAAGTGCAAAACAATGCATGACGTGAAATAGTAATGCAACACTTTTATAGGGACGTGAAATTCCCAACCTGGCCTGAATTAGTTCATGTCCTCTAAAACTGAAGAATGAATTTTAGGAACAAATGGAGACTGAAAGTAAAACTTTATTGGAAAAGAAGCTTCTGTCCATTAGGAACAGAACGGGGTCCCGAGGGGATTGCACAGGAAGCTGTTTCCTTCAGGTTATTTTATAGGACCAAGCCATGCCATGGAAAGTTCCGCCATGCCGAGGCAAAGGGGTCTCAGTAAGGCTGATACAGGGTGGGACAAAACTATGATCAACCAATGGGATTAAAAGCACCATTGCTCAAGTAAAATTTATTATGCCTGGGGCCAAATGGGGTAGCCAGCGATATAGCAAGGGGGCGACCTTTTCTGGTGGCCATCAGTCGAAGTTTCTTCCTTACTAATGAGCAATCCTTGATGCCACCTTTTGGGAGGTCAGCAACTGTTTGATCTTTAGGTTTGGCTCACATCTGGAACATCTCCCCTTATAAATTGTCTGGTCGTTGTCATCCCCTTCGAGGGTGTGTCTCTGTCTATCTACCTACAATATTTCTATCTTACTCAGGTTGCCTGCAAAATTCCCCCTCTGAAGAAGCCACCTGAACTGAAGTGAGAGAACCATGGGTGATGACCACTCTGGCTTCTTCATGCTGAAAGGGTCATCGTTTTGATTGGCAGTCAGTTGTACACTTCAGAGGCTCTATCTAAAGCCCTTCAATAAATAAAAGACTTTTTTTTGGGGGGTGGCCATACTGCTTTAAGTCTAAAGGAGACAAAATGAAAGAAACAATTAAGTATGCATGTGCCCAATAATAGTACCGACACTTCGATTATGAATATAGTCAAGAAGGTTTTCACCAGGAAATTTAGCAATGGCTTCCCATAAGGAACATTAACATAAGGTTCAAGATGCTTCAAAGTCGGGCATATCATTGATCTGTTTTTTAATATCTTTAACAGTTACTGAGATATTTGCAAAAGGATCAGGAATGTACACACAGCATTCAGTTTTTATAAATGCACAAGTACACCCTTGAATCTGTTAGCACATCCAGTACTATCCGATTTTGGAGGACGGCCTTTCTCGTTAATTTTACTTCTTCATTTAAAAGAGAGAGACACGTTGTAGTATCATTTAAGGCATGCTGAGACTAGCTGCTTATGGTTTGAATGTGTTTCCTGACAACTTCTAGCCCTGGAGAATGGATAAAGATAGATGTAAAGTGATCATACCAGTGAAACAAACTTCTGGACCATCGATGTTTTAGGTGGAATAAATTTGCAGGTTTGTCAATATTTTTGACACTCCTGCCTTGTAACCAGGCAAATCCTAATGTGCATCTCCCTATTTGTCCAGGGGATAACCAGTACAACAAATTGGTTCCACAAGACCAAGGATTACCACTGGGAGCCTTCCATCTCAGGTCAAGTTGATCACAACAGTCCAATGCAAACCAATCTCCAGGCTGTAAGGTTATTGTATGTACACACTGTTCAGCGGCAGTCAATTCCAAGTATTTAGTGGAGGTAGGCCAATGAGAAAATTTGTGATACTTTTGTTCCCAACATAAACAGGCTTCTCTGCTGAGGTGTCCTATGGCTGGGGTTAACCATACATAATCATCCCATAAGACAGCTAGACCAGTTGGGATACTGGATAGAGACTGCGTGGGCTCCAATGGGTATGGTCGGTCCTCTGATTGTCTTCTGGTCCTCTGAAATTGAGAGGATAATATTCATCTCCAAAAGCAGTAGCAGTTTGTAAGGCTTCCTGCTTTTCAGTAAAAGTCAAAGTTTGGTTTAGAATCAAAATTATATCCTTTCAATGTGGTTCATAAGTCTTAGTGAGGCCTCTAAAGATCTCAATGTACTTATCAGGATCATCTAAAATTTTTTGAAGATCTTAGTTTATCTGTTTTAGGTGACTAAGCAAAAAAGGTATATGAAATCTGGAAGTTCCAAATTGCCCATTTAAATCTTGTAAAGGATAAGTCCTTGAACAGCTTACCTAAGAGCAGTTAAGGATAGGTATAGCCTTGTAGGGAGCTGGATTCCAGCTGGTCTAGATGCCCCATCTCCTAAACTATAAGGGCTGGAAGGAGAGACTTTACTATCAGTAATGGTTGGCGCAGAAATGATTAGAACTGTCTTGTCCTCACACTCCAGTGTTTGGGGAGGAGTCTCAGGCTCTGGAGAGCTGAAAGTCTTAGGATCCTATGGTTCCTGGTCTCCCTGTGGTTCATGTCTACATTTTAAAACCAAATGAGGTTTATTTCTTAATGCGGAAAATACCTCAACATGAGGATTTCTGATCATTTTCCTCCTTTTTCACAATAACTTTCTAGTTGTAAAATAGTGCCATAGTTGGCACTTCCCTCTTCACTCCATTTTGGCTCTAGGGTGTATGCAGGCTATGCACATGTGCAGAAAAAGTATTAAACAGCTTTCTCTCAACATATATGGATCAAACATCTTCCAGTGCTTAATGATGCACTCTAAAGTGGCAAGCGACTTTGACAGTGAGATTCCCATATCTGGAATACAATAAGAAATTAATACTTAGGGTGTTTCCCCTCATTATTTATAGTTCATTCCCTCCCTCTTTAACCCTCTCCAGAGCAAGTGGATGCTCCTGTTGGATACAAGGGAGACAAGATCCCAACAACTACTCATCCTTGAACTGATGCAGACTCTTATCTCCAGAACACGTCCAGCAAACTCTTCACTTACACTTACTGAAAATTTGTGAGTTAACAGATGCAATTATTCCTGTGTTAGCAATGTTTACAGAAGGAAGCACAACCAAGGAACAAGAGATGAGTTAGAAGGGAGCAATTCTCAGGCTATAAAGATCACTCCTAGTGTTGAATGAAAAATTGACTGGGAAACTTGACACCTTGCAGTGAATCAAGTCTCTAAGCACCTGGTTCCATCCCATCACCTACGTAAATATATTTAGCAACTACATAAGACTTACCCTCAGAGCTCACAGAGGAAATGTATATTTGTCATATAGAAATCACATTTTATATGTTGATAAAGACAATGCAGCTGGCAAGAATCTTACTCTTAGTTAACACATAAACCACAGTTATCGATCATCTTCACCTAATAGCCACTGTAGAATTATAAAGTATCAAAGCTGCCTCAGCCTAATTTATGAAGGAGTGACTCATTAACTTGTTCTACTGATAATCTCAAGTAGAATTGCTAGTTCATTAGCAAAAAGGGAGAAAAAGTACCATAGGTAAGTGAAGATCATTCACTGGTCATGTGTCAGTTTCCACCGAGAAATCTTCAAGGATGAGCCTTCTCCTCTCAGGCATTATTGCTTTCTTTTTCCCCCTCAACCTCGGATATCTGCATAAAGGAATCCAGCATTTTCTCTAGTCAACATTTCATCAGACATAGGGTTCAATGGCGATTAACCAAAGAATAGCTGTGTGAACCTGTCCTCTGCTTCAAAGAGTAGCAGCAGCTCTAAGAGCATTTACTAGCCGGTAGAGTAACCACTGTTTATCCAAGTACTATAAGTTACATTTAAATGCCTGAACAAGATCACATGGCATTCTGCAAATAAAGAGTTTGAAGTCTATATCTTTTCTCTTACAGACCTAAATAATTAGACCTAGGAGAAAAGGTTGAATCCTCCCTCACAATAAACATGTTTGGTGCCATAAATCTGCTGCTCCTGGAGATAGCTTCTTCTGGTGTCACCCAGAAGTTGGTTCTTTCCACTGTTTTTCAGGTTTATCCTCCCAGAGGAGATCTGCCAAGAACAGTAAGCTGGGACATAGATTACTTATGTGTTCTCCTGGATGGCCATAGTTTCCTTTGTCTCATCTGACCCAGAGACTTGGTATTTGTCATTTTTCTACAATGACTTTTCTGTCTTCAGCATTAACAAACGCTTATTTTCTAAGGATTTCACTTAGTTGGAACAGTCCGAGTTTTTCCTAATTTTACATGCCTCTAAAAAGGAAAGTACAGGTAGGTGGAAAAATTAGAAGTAAACACAAAGCAAAAAAACTGAAACAGAGAGGTCCTGATATTACCTCTAACATGTAGAAGGAGATCCGAACCAGTGCGTCCCAATAATACCTGTCCTCTAAATCTTTAAGAACGGTTGCCAACCTAATGTCATTAAACTTGCAAAAGGAGTTTTGTTTTTCATATACAGGTATGTATATTTCTAAGTCCAAGCTCCCTAAAAGTCCCACTTTGCAGAAGTTTGCATAAAGTACGCTAGGATGCTTACCAACTTTACTCTCTATAGCACTATTTTCTAAAGGCAAGCAAGGAATTTTTAACACATTTAGCATCTAGTTCAAATGCAACATGTACAACTACAAGATAGTCATAAAATGTCCTTTTAGAGAAATATCATAACATTATAAAATTTCCATATTTTAAGTTAAATTTACCAAGAAGAGTTTTACCAACATTTTAACAAAACCATATAAAAGAAAAGCTATAAAAACTTACGAGGAATTTTAACAAAACTATAAGAAACAGAACTATATGAGACAAATCATGAAAAATTATGAGCATTGGGGAAAGACATACTAACATTTGAAGCATAAAAGTTTTTTACCTAAGCAAGTCCCTATCTAGAATTTGTGAAAGAAATGCAAACTCATATTTCCGTGCAATGATTTCAGTGGATGACCTCCAAATGATATAGGAACATGAAATTCCCAACCTGGCCTGAATAAGTTCATGGGCACTGATCTGTATATGCTTTTTTGGTTAAGTTCCATTATTTGAACATTATAGGTATGTTAACTCAGCAAAATAGTCTAAAAGTGTTCAGTGGCCCATAATAATAGTCTGACTTTTACTTTACTGGCAGTGTAAGAAATTGTTGACCTGAGGCCCCTACAGCTCAACATAAGAGTATGGCTTTACTTCTTATATTTCATTATTATGCTTTTCTGGTGGATGGTTAAGACAAAGGTAAAGCAGGACCTAGGCAACAAGAGTTGTAATATTTGGGTGTGAAAAGTTCAGTGAAATCCCCTCAGGATCTGTGCTGAGATTCTGTACCTCAGAACATTTGTTAGTGTCAACCATGTGGCTCAGTCATGGTCATTGTTTGGTCAATGTAAACTCTGTGAAAGACTGAAAGAATGTTTTCTATCCATGTGACTCTGCTTATGCACAATCTCCATCATCAATCACTTTCCGCTTTGGCTAAACAATCTCCTTGATTGGAATGTTTGGGACACTACCGAGTTACATGATGTTACAGTACAAGTTCTAATATGTAATGATTCTTAATTGAGCTTGAAAGGGTAGGACTACAATTTTGGCTTTCCTTGAAGCTGTTCTTTTCATCTAATTTAAGTCTTCAAACTAAGGCTGCTAACCATCCAGAAGACACATTTATGGTTATTGCCATACTACTTAGGTTTTTAAGCTTAACCTCACTATCTGTCTGCATATCAAACGTCGTCTGCAGAATATGGAAAAGGTATTTTTCATCAAGTATTAATATGTTGAACTTTAAATTCTTAGAGAATATGATAAAATATTGAAAAATTATAATATATTTTAAAAATAGGCATAAAGAATTATACTTCTCATGTTTTCACATAAGTCCAAAATTCTCACCATATACACAAATTGTATTGCTATAAACATAGGCACAGATATATCACTATGATATGATGCATTCAGATCCTCTGGGAAAATTCCCAGCAGAGGAATAGTAGATTTAAATGTGATTTCAACTGAAACTTTTCTAAGGAGTCTCCTTAGTGATTTCTATAATGGTTGAATCAGTCTACATTCCCACCAAGAGCGGAGGAGTGTTCCTTTTTCCCCAAGCTTCTCCAACTTTTGTTATTGATGGATATCTCTATGATAGCCATTCTTTCTGGGGTGAGATGATGTCCTAATGTTGCATTAGTTTGCATTTTCAGATGGCTAGTGATGTGATGCATTTTGTCATGTATTTATTCACTTATTTAATATCTTCCTCTAAGAAGTGTGTGTTCATCTTGGATTCCCATTTCAGGATTAGGTCTTTAAATTTTGGGGTCCTACGTTTTTATTTTTGTTTCTTTGTTTGTTTTGTTCTTTATTAATTCTAGAGTGCTGACTTTTGTCTGGGTACTTATTTGTCATGATATTTTCCAAATTTGTGAGTTGCGTTTTCATTTATTATGTAATTTCCTTTGATGTAAAAAATAATCTCAGTAAGAGCAGATCCCAGTTGCTAATTCTTTTGGCTCTTTCCCATTCGATTTGATTTCTATTCATGTACTGTTTGCCTACACATATGTCTTCAAGAATTCCTCCCACTTTCTCTTTCAGGAGGTTTAGAGTCTCTTTAAAGTTTAGATCATTAATCCATTTTAATGTTACCTTAGAGCATGGTGATATACCTGCGGCAGTTTAGTTTTTTGGCCTGTAGAGAGCAAGTTTTTGTAGAAACATTTGTTAAAGAAGCTATCTTTCTTTCAGTGGATATGTTTGGCCACTTTGTCAAAGATAAGGTGGCTGAATGTGTTTGTTGAAGATTCAGCAGGTTCTAAACTATTCCACTGATACTCAGGTCTATTTTGTTGACAGTACCAAGCTGATTTTATCACAGTAGGCTTGCAGTATAATTTCCAGTCAGGAATTGTAATTCCTCCTGCTTGTCTTTATTGCCCAGAATTGCTTTTGTTTCTTTAGGTCTTTTCTGGTTACCGATAAATTTTAGGAATCATTTCTCTAGATCTGTGAGGTATGTCTTTGGTAGTTTGGCAGGGATTGCATTAAAACTGTGCACCAGTTTTTGGAGTATGACCATCATCACATGTTGGTTCTTCTTATCCTGGAACATGAAATACATTTTCATTTTCTGAAATCCTTTACGATCTCTTTTTTCAGAGTACTGCAATTGTCCTAGAAATATTCTTCAACTTCTTTAGTTAGATTCATTTCAAGGTATTTCATTTTCCTCCTCACTATTGCAAAAGACACTGTTTCTATAATTTCCCTCAGTGTGTTTGTTTTCTGAGTACAGGAATGCTATTAAATTTTGATTATTGACTTTAAAACCTGCTATGCTATTGAATGTCTACATTAATTCTAGTAGCTGCTTGGTGGAGTTTTTTCGGTCTTCCAAGTAAAGTATCATGTCATCTGCAAGAAAAGATAATTTAACTTCTTCTTTGCCTACTCTTATTCCTTTAATTTCTATCTCTTGTCCAATGTCTCTAGCCAAGGATTTCAGAAGTATATTGAATAATAGTGTAAATAAAGAAAATCCTTATCTTGTACCAGACCTAAGAGTAAAAGATTTCAGGTTTTCCCTATTTAGGATTATGTTAGACATTGGTTTTTCATACATTGCTTTTACCAGATTGAAGTAGAAGACATCTATTCCAATTTTCTCTAGGACTTTGAACATGTATGCATATGATTTTATTAAAAGTATTTTATGCATCAATGGAGATGACCAGGGGTATTTTGTTTTCTTTCTAAAGATATAGTGCATTATATTTATAGATTTTCTAATATTTAACTATCCTTGCATCCCTGTGTTAAATCCTACCTGGTCATGGTGTATGATCTTCTTGATGATATACTGTATTGTATTTTCTAGTATTTTATGAGGGTTTTGGTATCTATGTTCATGAGGGAGTTCAGCATGCAGTTCACTTTCTTAGGTGGATCTCTCCCTGGGTTTTTTGTCAGTATAATACTTGCCTCTAGGAATGATTTTGGGAGGATTGCTTCCTTTTAAATTTCATGTAAATATTTGAGGTGTATAGGGACTACATATTTTGTAAATATCTTGAGTAATTCAGCTGTGAATCCATCCACATATGGACATTTCTTTGCTGTTAGGTTTTTATTTATACATCCTATTTCATTCGCTGCTACTGGGGTATTGAGAGGGGTTGTATGTTGCTGATTCAGTAGTGGTAACTTATAACCTTCTAGGAATCTGTCGATTTCATTTTTGTCTTCCATTCTGTGAGAGTAAAGATTCTCAAACTCACTACTGATAATCTTCTGAATTTCCACTGGGTCTGTGCTAATTAAACTCTCTTTATTCTTTGTTGCTTGTATTTTAATTTTGTCTTCCCTATTTTTGATGAGGTTATATAGCGGATGATCAATTTCATTTAATCTTTCAAAGAATCACCTTTTTGCTTTTTTAATTCTTTGAATTGTTTTCTTAATCTCCTTTGAATTTGTTTTATTCACCTCAAGTGAATACAAGGTTCCCTTTTTACTAACCCTTTGTACTATTTTTTTTCTTTTCTTCCATCCTGTCTTCCTTCCTAATTTCTTTCCTTCCTTCCTTCCTTCCTTCCTTCCTTCCTTCCTTCCTTCCTTGCTTCCTTTCATTCTTCCTTCTTTCCTTCCTTTGTTCCTTCGTTCCTTCCTTCTTTCCTTCCTTGTGTCCTTCTTTCCTATCATCTTTTTTTCAATTTCCCCACTAAGCTCCGACCTAGGATGCAGGCCTGGGTTGAATCCACTTAGCTCAAATCCCTGAAGATAGTGAAGTACAAAGAACCACCAAGCTAGTCAAAGAGCAGAACATCTTGCATGAATTTCACAATAGTTTCACCTCCATTTACAGGAGCAGGAAGAAACTGTAGCACAGCCAGAACAAAGCCATGCAGAGTTAGATAAATCAAAATTTGTAGACCTGCACCTGATCTTTACTAGGTATTAAGGCTTTAACTCTAAAAGAGTTGTAAAACAATGGCAAAATACTGTGCTACAGAGAATGGCAAGGAGAAGAAACAAATTGGAATCTCTGATCACAAACCCAACCATAACAATTGCAGAGGACACTAACACAACACAAAAGTTAACCACACAGCTGAAATCAATGAATCAAGAGCTTCTGAAATAAAGAAACAGGTAGAGAAATGTACAGAGCAACACAGATTGGAAATGTAAAAATAAATATGAGAATGAATAACATCTGCATTAAATATCAAATGCAGAAACATGTGGAAGAAACAAGTGCCCACCCAGAAACAAGTGAAGATAACACTAGCTCAAGTCTAATATATGAATTAATAATCCTTAGTAAATAAGAAATGGGAGAAAGTCATAGAAGAATTTAGAGCGGTATTTATTTCTAATACCTCATCTGAAATACAAAAATTATTAGCGTTGATAGTAAACAAGCAATAGTAGAAATTTAGAGAGAAACTCAGATTGGAATTTTCTGAATTAAGAAAAGAATTCTCAGAACACATTGAATCTGAATTAAAGAATCAACTAAGGAAACATAAAGAGAAAACCTAATCTGAAAACAAAACACTGAGGTAAACAAATTTATAAATACTTCTAAAGAAGACATAGAAAAATAAAATAGATATCAGAAAATAGACGGATTTATTCAAAGATCAATACAGGAAAAAATAGATCGCAAGAAGCAGAGTTAAAGCAATAGAGAGGAATTCAATATCTCAATCATCATCTTGAAAAACAGTTTCAGTGGAAGAGAAAATAGAGTTTCAGATCTTGATGACAGTAGTGCAGGTAGTGAAAAGATAAGCAAACATCCCATAAAAGCAAATACGATGCTGGAAACAATAATCCATCACCTGTATGTTGTTGCAAAGATGAACAATGTGACATTAATAGGCATCAATGAGAAAGAAGGAGTCAATGCAAATGACATTTAAAAAATATGGGAAAAAGAAATAGCAAAAAGTATCCGAAATATGAGAAAACAATCTGACATTCAGGTAAACAAAGCATACAGAATGCCAAGTAAAATCAACCAAATTAAAAACACACTGAGACACATAATAGTCAAGATTTCAGATATTCAGTACAACTATCATATACTGAAAGCCACTACAGAAAAGAAAATGATTGCATTCAAAGGAAAACTCACAAGAACTACAATAGTCTTCTATTCTCAAACCACAAAAGAAAGAAGAACGTGGAGGAGAATACTTGAAGTTCTCTATGAAAACAAATTCCACAGTCCTAGCCCAGGTCCCATGAGTGTGAGGAGAG
>NW_004525048.1:126378-167698 GCF_000260255.1 Octodon degus
ATTTGAAACTGTCTCATTGCTATCTGTTTGTCAATAAAACTTTGAAAAAAAGAAAAAAGGAGGTATAAGCCAAAACCATGCAGAAAAAGAAACACACCCTGCAGACACCCTCGTCAGAGGAAAAGCAGAAACCAGTGCAAGGCAAGGGGAGAGTGTTTGTTATATGCTGAAACTGCTCACAGAAACTCTCTGATTCATTACTGGAAATGAAAGACTGCAATAAAAATTCCAAGACTAAAAAAAAAAACAAATTCCAGTTGAGACAACTATAAGCTGCAAAACTCTCTTGAAAGTTGATGGAAAAGTGCAACACTTTCATGACAAGTAGTAACTAAAGAATTTCATAATGACAAAGTCAATGCTACACATGTTACAGAAAAATATTCTAGAAAAGGACCAAAAGGATCAGAACTCCACAAATGATAAGTTGAAGCAACCAACTAGGTAAGGAAAGCAATTAAACACAAGAGAAAAAGGAAAGAAGACATGTAAATTATAATTCAATACATCTCAATTATTACCATCAATCTAAATGGACTCAATTCAACAATTAAAGGAAATAGACTCTCTCAGTGGATTAGGCAACAAAACCCAATTATATGCTATATACAAGACAAACTTAAGACCTATAAACATTCATAGGCTGAAAGTGATGTTGGGATCTCAATAGTACATGCACGGACACCTCAGAATAAAGCAGGGCTTGCAACTCCAAATTCAGAAATTCTCAACTACATAGCAGCAATGACCAAGCAAAATTCACATGGCCATTATATACTTTTTAAGGGAAAAAACAAGAGGATGTGGTAACATTCATAAATACATATGCACCAAACAAGGGAGCACTAAATTATATCAAGCAAATCTTAATGGACCTATAAAATCTAATGTCCAATATCACAATATTAAGAGGAAACATTAACACCTGTTAATGATAAACAGATAGGTGAACCAGACAACAAATTAGGGAGGAAATAAAACAAATGAATGAGGGCTTCAAACAAAAGTTCTTGGTTGACATAAACATAGTGTCCAATGAAACAGTGGTGAATACACATTATCCTCAGCTGCACATTAGTCATTTTCTAAAATCGTCCACATACTGTTCATTAAGATATGCTTAAACCTATGTAAGAAAATTGAATTTATACCATGCATATTTTCTCAGCTAATGCAATGGAGAGAAATAAAGACAAAAAAATTAGAAAACTGTCCCTAAATACAAGGAAATTAAATGACATCCTACTTAGCAACCAATTGATCGCACATTAAATTAAAGGAGAGACTCAACACTATCTACAAATAAATGAGAATTCAAACACAGCTTATCATAATTTATGTGATATGATGAAAGATTTCAGATTTTCAGATTTCAGAGGGTAATTCATAGCTGTGAACTCGAATATTAGCAAAACAGAAACTTAACAAATAAGTACTCTAATGATGTAACTTAATGAACTAGAAAAGGAAGAGCAAACAAAAGCAAGAGCCTGAAATGGAAAAAAATATGAAAATCAGAACACGAATTAATTCAATTGAGAGCAAAATTACACTTAAAAATTAACAAAGCAAAAAGCTGTTTCATTGAAAGATTAAATAAAATCCATAAGCCTCTAGCTAAACTTGTCAAAGGAGTTAAGAAACAATTAAAATACACGCAATAAGGAATGAAAAGGTTATAATTACTATAGACAGTGGAAATTCAGAATATTGAAATACTTACTTTGAGACTCTTTACTGTTACAGAAAAGAAGACACAGAAAAAATGGATAGATTCTTAGAAAGGTACAAATTACCATAACTGAATCGACAATGCTATTTATAGCCACTCTAAATAACTGAATAACAGCCAATGAAATAGGAGATGTAATTGAAAACATACCAATAAAGAAAAATCCAGGTTGGAGAACTTCCCAGCTGAATTCTATGAGCTGGATACAGAAGATGTAGTCCCTATAATCCTCAAACCTTCAGTGAAATTCCAAAGGAAGCAATCTTCCCAAAATCATAATTGAATCCAAGCATTATACTGATACCATAACGAGGGAAAGATGCAGCTAATGAAGAGAATTACAGGCCAATCTCCCTCCTGAACATAGACGCCAAATTCCTCAATACAATTCTACCAAATATAATGCAGCAAATCGTCAAGAAGATCTTTCTCCATGGCAAGGTTTTAATCCTCACTAGTATGCAAGGATTTTTCATTACTTGAAAATCTCTAAGAATAATACACTACATAAACAAAGTGAAAACTAAAACACACACAATCATATCAATTGATGCACAAAAGTCTTTCGACTACTGCAACACTTATTCATATTAAAAGTCCTATATAAAATTGGAATCCAAGGCCTCAACTTCAATCTGATGAAAGACATTTATGAAAATCTAATGCTTAACAAAATTATAAATGCCAATTAAATGAAATTCCGTACACTTAGATCTGGTACAAGACAAAGTTGCACACTATCACCACTCATAAAAAATATAATTATGAAATCAATAGCTACAGCCATTTGGGAAGAGAAAGAAATAAAAATAATAATAATCCGTAAAGAAGATGTTAAATTATCATATTTGCAATTGCAATATACATTAATTGGAAGAATGAAAATAATCCACCAAGAAATTATTAGAATTAATATAGAAATCCAGTAGTATAACAGGTTACAATGTCAATACCGAAAAGTCAATGGCATTCCTCTACAAAGATAACAAAGATACTGAGAAGGAAATTATGGAAACAATACCATTTACAATAGCAAATAGGAAAATGAAATATCTTGTAATTAATCTAACTAAAGAAGTCAAAGAACTTTCCAAGGAAAATTACAGTACTCTTAAAAAATAAATCTTAGAGGATGTAGAAAATGGAAAGTTATGCCCAGCTCCAGGATAGAAAGAACCAAAATTGTGAAGATGGCTATACTTCAAAATTGCTGTAAAGATTTAATGCAATCCCTATCAAGTTATCACCAACATACATCACACACGTAGAGAAATAATTCCTAAAAATTATTTGGAAATATAAATGACCTAGAACACCAAAATAATGCTGGGCAATAAAAACAAGACAGGAGGGATGACAATTTCAGACTTCAATTTATACAATAATACTTGTGTAATAAAATCAGCAGGGGACAGATATCAAAACAGACATGAGAATATATAAAATATATTACAAATGTGGAAGGCCCTGAAAACACACCCAACCAACTTAAATTTAACAAAGGAGCGAAATATACTCACTACAAGGGAGATAGTCTCTATAACAAATGGTGATGGTAAAAAAAAAGCCTCTCTACATGTTGAAATTAATACTTTACCCACGTCTATCACCATACACTAAGCTAAAATCAAAATGGATTAAAGTTCTACACATTAAAATAGAGACACTAAATATCCTGGAATAGAAACTAAGTGGAACTCTTGAAGACATTGAGGTAGGAAAAGAGTTCAATAAGAAAAATCAAATCTCACGGGCAATACTTGAAAGATTTAAAAACTGGGACCAATACTTACAGAGAAGTATTTCACTTCAGAAGACATTATCAACAAAGTGAAAAGAAAAAACACATATTTGGAAAAAGGAATAAGACAAAAAGTACCTAGTCAAAGGTCTGCTTTCTAGAATTTACAAAGAAATGAAAAACACTAGGGCTCCAAAATCTAAAGACCCTGTAAAAAAATCTGCATCTGAGGCAAAAACACACTTCTCAAGGGATGAACTTAAAGCAAATAAGTATATGATAAATTACATAGAGAGCATCTTGCTACCTTGCACAGGGTGAACCTATGGTTCCAACGCAAGCTCAAATTGAATAAAACCCTCTTTCACCCACTAGGGAAGCACCACACCACTCCAGAGCACTACCCCTAACCCCCACCGAGTAGAAATTTCCACATTGTTATGAGAATCCACAGAGACACTCCTAGCGCTGGCCCGGTGACTGTGTGGGACACATGCTGGCTACCTTGTGTTGGCGGGACCTACTTGTCCCACCCTGGCTGCAGCACTGGTGAGAACATTTTCCACTCACTTAGGATGAACCCTCAACTCTGCAACATCTCCTCTATGCCTCCTGCCATGTAGGATTTTCTCCTGCATTTCAGAAACCCCTGCATCAGTCCTAGACAATGCTGCTAATTGTGTGGGAGAGATTCTGGCTACCATGTGCTGGCACCACCTACTGATCCGAGCCCTTGAGCAGCATGGGTGACACCTTCTTTCATCCTCTTTCCACGACACCCACAATTCCATAGTACAAAACACACCATTCCGCAGTGTAGGAATTTCTGTGGCATTCTGGGAACACCCATATACAAATCTAGTCCAGGCCCAGTTAGTGTGTGGAAGAGCTGGCTCTCACTTACTCCAACTTGTCACCTCCAGATTCAGCTCAAGCCTGGCATACAGGATTAGAGTGAAACCCTGCAACTGCAATGACTGCAGAGAGTGTAAGTGACATAATCACCAAGTAAGTCCAGGAGCTGAACATCTTGCTAGAGGGGCAAAACATGTTCACCCACTATGGCAGCAAGAGGAAAGAACAGAACAATGCAGCCAGAACAAAGCCAGGCATGGCTAGTTAAATACAAAATT
Source organism: Octodon degus (assembly GCF_000260255.1). Taxonomy (NCBI): domain Eukaryota; kingdom Metazoa; phylum Chordata; class Mammalia; order Rodentia; family Octodontidae; genus Octodon; species Octodon degus. The sequence goes on from NW_004525048.1 coordinate 130,985, forward strand.
TGTAATTCTACACTTGGACTTCCATAGGTTCTAAGGTTATAAAAGCAACCAAGATTTAAAGGAAATGTCAGAAGACAGTGCTACCTAAATTGAGGAGAAGGCACAAAATGCCATTCTGGAACACAAGCCCACACTTAACAGGTGCAGCGGACACTAATTCAGAAAAAAATTTAGACTCAAAATGGTGGTAGCAGTGAAACAATGTATCTGATATAAAGGAATAGCTGCACAAAGGTATAGAAGAATTCAGATTGAAAATTCAAAAAGAAATTCCTCAATTAATAAAATATGCAGTAAAAATCAAATGCAGCAACATGTGGAGGAAACTGAATGACCACACAGAACAAGTGCAAGGGACACAAGTTCAGCTCAAATGTGTGAATTAATAGCGTGGGTAGTAAATAAACAACAACAGAAAGGCATAGAGGAACACAGAGCAGAATTCCTTTCTGCTAACTTAGCACAAATGTACGAATTAAGAGCACTGATAATAAACAAAAAACATAAGAAAGATATAGAGCAAGTCAGAGTGAAGTTATTTTCTGAAATAATAAATGAATTGTCAGAAATTATAGCACATGAATTAAATAATCAATAAGAGAAATATAGGGTGGGAAACCAATCTGAAAAAAACACTGCAGTAAAATAATTTATAACAGCTTCTAAAGAAGTAATTGATTATAAAAACTAGAGGAGATTATAAAAATGATAAATTCCTTGAATGAGCAATGCAGGAAGGAAATAGATGGCATGAAGCAGAGTCAAATTTTTAGAGAAAACCAAATTATCAATCTCAAGCTTGCAAAAACCATTTGAGTGAAAGTGAAGAATGAGTTTCAGATATTTAAGAAGCTGGTGCAGCTAGTGTATAGAAAGGATCTCTTAAAATAATGTAGAATAGAGGAAAAAATAATTGATCATTTGCAGAATGATGCAAAGATGAACAATGTGAGAATAATAGGCATCAATGAGAAAGGAGTGAATACAACAAACATTAAAAAATATGGGCAGAAATAATAGCAGAAATATTCCCAAATATGAGGAAAGAGTCTGATACTCAGGTAACTGAAGCACACAGAATGAAAAGTAACACAAACCCAATTAAAAACTCACTGAGCCATATTAAAGTCAAGATCCCAGAAATTCAACATAAGGTAATATAATGAAAGCTGCTAGAGAAAAGAAGCAGATTACATTTAAAGGAAAACTCATGAGAATTACAGCCAACTTTTCTCAACAAAACATGAAGGCAAAAAGAGCATGGAGCAGAGTACTTCAAGTCCTCTATGAAAACAAATTCCAGCACATACTACTGTACCATACAATATTTTCTCTCAAATTTTCTGGAGAAATAAAAAACTTTTATGAAAAAGAACAGCTAAAGAAATTAATGATGACAAATTCAACCCTATAATGATATTGATACACATTCTACAGAACAACCAAAATGATCAGAACTCCACAAAAGAGTTCAGAAGCAACCAAGTAAATAGGGAAAACAATAAAACACAGGAAAAAAAGAAGGAAATGACATCAGTTAAATAACATTTTAATTGTACATCTGTGAGTGTCAATTTTAAACATAAATGTAAATGGACTCAATTGTCCTATTAGGAGAAATAATCTGGCACAGAGGATAGGAAAAAAATCCATAAAGGTGATGTATAAAAGAAACCCATTTAACAGATAAAGACATTCATAAGCTGATAGTCAAAAGATGGAACAGAATACTATATGTCCCAGAATCTCAGACAAAATCAAGTGTAACAAACCAACAATGAACTAGGAAATAAAGAAGACCACTATATACTAGTTAGTGGAAATTTTCAAGAGGAAGTGTTTTCACTGATAAATACGTATGTACCAAAGATGAGAGCATCCAATTATATAAAAGCAAGTCATAAAGAATAAGAAAAATGTAATATACAATACCAGAAACAACAGGAGACCTTAAAACCCACTAATCCCCAAAAGATATATCAATCAGACAAAATTGTAGCAAAGAAAAAGAAATAACCGAACTGAGCCAGAACTTCAAACAAATGGATTTGTTGGACTTATACAGAGTGTTAGTCCCAAACACAGATGAATACACATTTTTCTCAGTGTCGCATGGTTCATTTTCAAAAACAGACCACATACTGGTCCATAGGTCATGCTTAAGTATATTTAAGAGAATAGAAATTATTCCATGCACATCATCTGTACACATGCAATGAAACTGGAAATAAATGACAGAAAACAGGAGAAAAAACCCTTAAATACATGGAAATTAAATGATGCCCTAGTCAGCAAAAAGGTCACAGATGAAATTAAACTAGAAATTCAACAATATCTGCAACTGATGAAAATTCAAGCACGACTTATCATAATACATGGGATACAATGAAAGCCATACTAAGAGAGAAATTCATAGCTGTGAACTCACACATAGGCAAAATAGAATAGGGCAAATTAACACCCTACTGCTGCACCTAAGACAACTAGAAATGGAAAAGCAAATCAAACCCAGAGCCCAAAGACAGGAAAAATCATGAAGTTTAGAGTAGAAATTAATTAAATTGACATGAAGAAAACAATTCTAAGATATAAAAAAGCAAAAACCTGGAATGAAAAAGGTGTAATTAACACAGACCGAGTAGGAAATTCAGAAAATTATCAATAGCTACATTGAGAATCTTTACTCTCACAGAAATGAAGACAAAGAAGAAATGGGCAGATTCCTAGAAAATTACCAATTACCACTACTGAATTGACAAGATTTAACCACTCTCAATACCCCAACACAGACAAAGAAATATGAGATGTAATTAAACAACAACCGGCAAAGAAAAGTGCAGGTCTGGATGGATTCAGAGCTAAATTCTACAAGACATTTACAGAAGATGTAGTACCTGTACCTTTCAAACTCTTCCATGAAGTTTAAAAGGAAGAAATCCTCCCAAAAGGATTATTGGAAAAAGGAGTATACTGATGACAAAACAAGAGAAAGATGTGACTAAGAAAGAGAACTATAGATGAATCACATTCATGAACATAGATACAAAAATCCTCAATAAAATACCTGCAAATAGAATACAGCAAGTCATTAAGAAGATCATACATCATGGCCAGATAGGATTCATACCAGGAATGCAAGGATTGTTTAATATTCGTGAAATCTATAAACATAATACTCTATATCAACAGAGCAAACACTAAATCCACTTGATCATCTCCCTTGATGTGGAAAAGCATTTTGACCGAGTCCAACTATCAATCATGTTCAAAGTCCTACACAAAATTAGCATAAATAGCCTCTATTTCAATCTTGTAAAAGTTATTTATGAAAACACAACAGGTAACATAATCCTCAATGAGGAAAACCTAAAAACTTTTACTCTTAGCTATGGTACAAAACAATGATTTTGTCTATCATCACTGCTATTCAATGTAGTTCTGGAGTCATTGGCTACAGCCATTAGACAAGAGAAAAGAATAAATGTAATAAGAAAAGTTAAAGAAGAAATTAAATTACCTTTATTTGCATACAAAAATTCAAGGAAAAGGAGGACGGAAAACAAAACCAATTTTGGGCCTTAACCTTTCAATATCATTTAAGACTCAGGGCATATGAAAACTTGTACTGTTATGGCTTGTAAAATGTTACGGTCCAAAAGTTTCTGAAGGAAGAGTTTATGTGTCCAAATAGAAAAATGAATGATGATTTAAGGTGGGCCTAAGGAGAGTCACGTGGGGAGAAAACATTCTCACAGGCTTTCACAGAGAGCACACTGGCCAAACAATTGAATTGACTCATCCTCATGGTTGAGAGCGTCAAATGTCCTAGAATCTGAGATACAGGATCAGAGGTTAAATTCTGAGGGGATTTCACTGACCTCATCAGACCCAAAAGCTACCACTCTTTTTGCATAGGTCCTGCTTTACCTAGATCTTAACCATCCAGCAGAAAATTATACAAGCGAACTATGAGAAGCAAAGACATGCTGTTTTGTTGAGTTGTAGGAGACTCAGTACAACAATTTCTGACATTGTCTGTGAAGCAGAATGAAATACTATTATGGAATACTGAACAGTTTTATAATATTTTCCAGAGTTTACACACCTATAATATTTAAATGATGGCACTTCACATAAAAAGGGGATACAAATTTATGGCTAATTTGTATCTAGTTATTAAAATGATTAGGATAGATATATTGTTACATTCTCTTAATGAATACAGTGAGTTGTTGCAATGGTGTTTTAAATAGGATATCACGTCCGTATCTTCTACAGAAATTAACCACTAGAAAGAATGTATGTAATGTGTTAATTACTGAAACTGTCCTCCCATTTTGATTTGAAACGGTCTCATTGCTATTTCTTTATCAATAAAATTATGAAAAATAAAAAGAAGTAAAGCCGTGATGTTATCTTGAACTGTAGGAGTCTCAGGTGAATAATTTCTGAAATTGCCAGTGAAACAATGACCCAATACTGTTACTGGGCTGTTTTACAATATTTTACAGAGTTACCACACCTATAAGATTCAAAAAAGGGAACTAAACAAAAACAAAAACAAACAAACAAACAACAAAAAAAAGCAGTGGATACCTATAAAACTTCATTTTGTATCTCTGTATTTCAAATGGATCTAATAGAAAAATAGTTACACTCTAATAATGAATACAAGGATTTTTTCTAGTAGTGTATGTAAATAGGATAGCATGTCCACATTCTTTACAGCAATTAACCACTAGGAAGAATGTATGCAATGTGTTAACCATTGAAAATGTCCTACCAATTTAGTTTGAAAACTAAATTAAATTAAATATTAAAAAATCTTAAATGAAGTTCATATGCAATGAAAATGTAGGATTCATCCCAAGGAAGCAAGATGGTCCAATATTTTGAAATCCACAAATAAAACATACTAATCCAACAGAATGAATTCTAAAATCTGCATGATCTTCTCAATTGATCCTGAAAAGGCTTTTGACAAAATCCAACACTGATTCATGTTCAAAGGCAGATATAAAATGGAATACATGGATTTATTTCAATATGATAAATACTGTTTATGTAAAGTCAAGGCATAACCTCTTTCTAAATGGAGAAAAACTGAAAACTTCACGATTATATATGGTAGAAGACAAGTATGACCCGTATCACGCCTCATATTCAATATAATTCTGGATTAACTGACTAGAGCAATTAGACGAGAAGGAAATACAAGTAACAATAATAGGTATAGAAGAAGCTAACTTGTCGTTATTTGCAGATGGCATGATACTTTACTTCCAAAACCCAAAAATCTTCATGAAGATGTTCCTACAATAAATATAGAAATTTAGTAGCACAGCCTAGTAGAAATTCAATGCTGAAAATTAGTACAATTCCTCTAAAGAAATTAAAAAAACCGAATGGGGAAAATTATAGAAATGAAAATTTTACAATAGCACAGAGGATAATGAAACAGCTTGGTATTAACTTCACTAGAGAATTAAGATATTTTCAAGGAAAATTACAGTAGTCTTAAAAAAGAAATCATAGAGGACTTCATGAAATGAAAAGATGTTACTTTGTCACAGTAGGAAGAACCAACACAAGAAGATGGTCAGGCTCCCAAAATTGCTATACAGATGTAATGCAGTCAAGATCAAACTACCGCCAAAATACCTCATCGACATTGACAAATGAATCCTAAAATGTTGAAAACACAAAAATTTAGAGTAAATGGCAATCCTGTGCAACAAGAACTAGACAGGAGGCATGAAATTTTCTGACATGAAATTATACTACAATTCTACTGTGATATAATCACCATTTACTGGCAGCAAAATACACTTGCGGATCCATGAATAGAGATATTGAAGCTTCTATAAACACACTCAGCCGCCTTATCTTTGACAAAGTGTCCAAACATACTCACTTTAAGAATAAGAGAATCTTTAACAAATGTTGCTCGGAAAAGTGGCACTCTACATGCTGATAAGGTAAACTTGACACAGGTCTCTCACTATGCACTAAGGTAAAGTCAAAATGGATTAAAGATCTAAACATTAAAACATAAAAAAGTCTTCTGGTACATAAAGTAGAAGGAATTCTTGAAGAAATAGCAGTAATCTATGAGTGCAAGAACAAAAATCAAATAGCATGGAATATCCTGGTAAGTATTAGCAAATTGGGACTCATCTTATTGAGAAGATTATGCACGTCATAAAGAAATTACCATCAAAGAGAATAGACAGCCCACATATATGCAAAAAATCTTGACAATTATGTCCTCAGACAAAGCTACGCTTTTTACAATTTATAAAGAAATAAAAACCTCTAGGGTCCCAAAATTAAAAGACCAAGTCCAGAAATAGTCATCTGTGATGAGCACACGTTTCTCTGAGGACGAATTTAACGAAGGGAATAAATATATGAAAAAAGAGCTCCACATCACTATCCATCCATGAAATGCAAGTTAAAACTACATAGAAATATCATTTCTCCCAAGAAAGAATGGCTATCATAAAGCAATCAACGAACAACACATTTTCCAGAAGCTGTGGGGATAAAAGAAACCTTCCCCACTGCTACTGGGAATGTAGACTGGTGATACAGTTGTATAAATCAATATGGAGATTCCGTCAAAAACTGGGATTGCAAGTCTCACATAAAGCAGTTAATCCTCTATTTGCTATTTTCTCAGAGTATCCGAAAACATCATATCATAGTGATATATGTTTGCCTGTGTTTACAGCAGCACAATTTGTGATATACAAATCATGGAAACAATCAAGGTGCCCTTCATCTGAGGAAAATTTGAAAAAGATGTGGTAATTTTATGGAACAGAGTATTACTCAGATATGAAAAATGATAAACTGGAACCTTTATATCTAAGTGGATGCTACTTGAAGATATACTAATAAGTGAAATAAACCAAAGACATACTTGTTAATATAGTATAATTTCCCTAGTATAAAAGTTCAAAAGAAGAAATAAAAATAGAAAGGTATAACAAGATTAGAAGGAAAGGAAAAACTTGAGGATTACACAAAGAAAACAAAGCAAGGAAAAGTGCTAGGAATCATGACAAAGCCAAGTCTTACAGTTATATATACAGGATTCGTATGAACTACCTACTTAGGACCCCTCCTGTCCCTCTTTTGGACAGGAGCAATCTCTCTCTCAATAAATATGTTATGCTTATTAAAAGAAATTGGTACAGTAAAGATCCTGAGAATCTTAGGAATCTTCTCAACTCTAGAAGTTAATTGAAGGATTCTCACACTGACTAGTATATATACTGACACCTGTGATCTAAGCAACTGCACTGAACATGTGAATTTGTAATAGTAGATTTATGCTTGGAAAGCCTGTCATTCTGGGCTTGTTAATACAAGCTGCTTGGAATGACATAGCAGATTTTGCTCTGCTGTCTCTTAGGTAGATTTTTGTTTCAAAAGGAACTGGGTGGTAAATGAAGGCAGGAGACAGGAAAAGTAGTGTTGTGGGAAAATTCTAAAGAATGTTTTACATGGCTAGATTTCTGGTCTTATGTGCAAACAAATATAATTAGTATTCCTATTTTATATGTATATTATTTTTAATATTTCATCATACTCTGTAGAGACATAATATTTAACATATAAATAATAGAGGAAAAATACAGGTTCCATATTATGCATAAGATGTTTGATATTCAGAAAGATAATGGGGTTAAGCTTAACAGCTTATGTTGTATGGTAATAAAAATAAGCTTCTGTTCTATAGGATTAGCATCCTATATTTGCAGACCAATAATAAATGAAAAAGGAGGACAACAAGGAAAGCCAACATTTTGGTCATAGCTGTCCAAAATGGATTAAGTCCCAAAATTTCTGAACAATGAGATTATGAGGCGAAAGAGGAAAGGGATCAATGATGTAGAGTGTGCCTAAGAAGAGTCACATGGAGAAAAAAAACATTCTCTCACTATTTCACAGATAGAAAATTGTCCAAGCAATGGCCGTGACTCATCCACATGACTGACACTGACAAAGGATGTACAATCTGACGTAAGGAGTATTAGCAAAAATCCAGAGTGGAATTGCCGGTCCTAGTAAGATTCAAGAACTACAATTATTATTATATAGCTGTTTCTTTCTCTTGATCTCAAATATCCAAAGGAAAGTATAAAAACTAAGTACAAAAATAAAGGTATATTGCTATGTTGAGTTGTGAAAGACTCAGGTCAACATCTTCAGACATTGCCAGTCAAGTGGAAAACCCAATGCTATTATGGAGTTCTGGACTACTTCGGAATATTTTCTGATTTCACACAATTGTTTTCTTTAATTTATGGAACTAAACGAACAAGGGGATATAAAGGAATGCTCATTTAGTATCTGTGTATTCATAACATTTAAGAGAGATATATCTATGCTCTCTTAATTCAAGAAGTAGAGGCATTTGTTAGAAAACTGTTTGTAAGTAGGATACGATGTGTGAACTTTCCACAACAAATAAAGAGCGAGAAGATAAAATGGAATCTGTTAAATACTGGAACTTCAATTCAATTTGAAGTTGACTCATTGCTATCTATTTCACAATAAAATAATATGAAATAAATAAATAATGTTTTTGTAAATAGTAAAAAAAAAACACATGACTGTCTGTTTTTTATCTTTATTTCCAATATTTTTATTAACGATATGGAGCTGAATTCTCCTTGATGATTGAGTAGAAACATTTATTCTAATAATGTTTGTGAACAGGATATCATGATTGCATCTTATACAATGAGTAATGGTCAAGATAACAATTTACAATGTCTTAGTTGTTGAAATTGTGCTGATAACAAGTTTTCCACTGTCTCTTGCTATTTGTCTATCAATCTAAATAGTAGAAAAGCAAACTCTGATCAACCAATAAGATCAATCACACCATTGTTCATGTAGAATTCATTCAATCCATTCTGAAATTTTGAAATGAGTCATATTCTAATTGAGCAGAGAGTACAGGCTGTCTTAATGTTGCTGGATGGGTTAGTGACACTTTTGAGCTTGTTCAATGTGGCTGAAAGCAATTTAGAATATAAATCTTTGATACCCTTCTTTAGAGAGGTACTGGCTGCATTTTTTTTTTACTTTATGCTTTGAGGTCTATCCCATTTAAGAATGTATTTGCCTTGTAAATTTCAGAGTCTGTTTTTCTTCCATATTGTCCTCTTTGGGCCTGACCATGTCAGATAGCTTCTAATAACTTTATTTAATTAAGCTGTAGACAGCGTTCTCCCCTTTGCAAAAATAACACTAACTGCCACGAAGTAAAATGGTGATAACAGCGCTAGCATTTCAGGTTGAAAGTTGTCATGTTTTTTTATGGGTAGTCAGTGATATTCTCTAGGTTGTACCTACAGGTTCTCCAACTAGATATATTTATGTTGATTCAGTGGAATAGCTTTAAGTCTGCATGAGAAAAAGAAAGGTTAAAATAATCATCAGCAAATAATAATGTGATCTGCATAGATATGAATATAATAAAAAATAATTTTTCACCAGGGTGACATTGAAGCCTTCCATAAAGATGATAAATCTAGGGTGCAGGGGACCTGATGCTTCTACATATCACCAAAATGATATTTAATATCATGAACTGACAGAGACAGATATGTAGAACTGTCTGGATTATAATAATCTTAAAATGTGTAAGCACAGTAAAAATATGGGGAACAGTATAATGGCTCAATAAAATAAGTGCTTTCCTAGCAAGGACAACACCTTGATTTCAATTGCCCATGTAAGAAAAAAAACAAACAAAAAAGTAAATTTTGTATTTATGAAGATTATTCAGAATATTTTAGCATCATTAGCAGATGTATTTTTTTCATAATTACTTTGATAAACAAATAGCAATAAGACAGTTTCAAATTAAATTGGTAGACAGCTTCAATAGTTAACACATTGCAAACATTTTGAAAAGAACTTAATTGCTCTATAGATGCAGACATGATACATTGCTAACAAACACCATTTGAGCAAATCACTCTATTCACTAAGAGAATGTAACTATGTATCTATCCTAAGCACTTTGAATATACAGATACAAAATGGACATTCATCTGTATGCCCTTTTTTGTTTAGTTCCGTTATTTGAATATTATTGGTGTGTAAATGCAGCAAAATAGTCTACAAGAATCCAGTAGCCCATAATATTATTGGGTCTTCTAGTTGACTAGCAATATCAGATATTGTTGACCTGAGTACTCTACAGCTCAACATAACAGCATGGCCCTAGTTCATACACATCATTTTTGCACTTTTCTGCTGGATGTTTAAGACCAAGGTAAAAAAGGCCTTATGCAACAAAAGTCATAGCTTTTGGGTCCTATATGGTCAGTGAAATCCCCTCAGGTTTTTTCCTGAGATCCTGGACCTCAGATTGTAGATAGCAGACGTATTTTAAGTGTGGGGTTTAATCTCTTTCCTATATTGAATGTCCATGTCTCATAGAAGAAACCAAACTCATTTTAAGGTCACATAGTTAAAGAAACTATGGCAAAATAGTACTGTGAGGCCTTCTGCAGTTACCCTGAATTTGGAATATTAGGGAAGTACCATGGGTTAGACCTTTTGAACTAAGAGTACAATATTCAAGCAAATATCACTGTGTTCTATGATAAATTTGTTAACATAGAAGAATCAGGTTCTGCCCATCTCAGCATGGGAGCCCAATCCTACAGGTGGGCATCGCTGAGGAATTAACAATTGCAGGAAGCTGCACTACCCATTTAAGTACATCCATGCCTTGATTCCAAGGAGAACTCCTTCTTTTGTAGAAGATTGATCACGGCAGCTGCACCACTTTGGAGGAGCTCTGATCTTCAGAGTGGAGCACTGGATTTCATAGTCAGTATAGAAGGAAGAGATGAGCTTGATTCAGGCCACAGCTGCTTCTCCTCCTGTGATCATCATTGTGTTCTGCCACATGAACTGCTGTCATTTGCCTTGGAGCCAGTGGAAAATTGACTAAAACCTACAGTAATTGTGAGCTAAGTAAATGTTTCTTTCCTTCATTTTGAGTGTTGGATATTTGAGTATTTTCCAAATCTCTTACAGGAAGAGATAGGAAAGTTTCAGAGATGTCACCTACAAGCAAAATGTTGAACAGCTTTGAATGTTCTGTTTTGGAGATACTGGTCAGAGCTCCGAAGACCAGATGGCAGATAGAAAGCTGACCAGTGAAGTCCAGTCTCGGTTGATTTCTGTGGGGAAGGACGTCATTAGCTGTTCAACTCAAGGTCATTTGTGGTTTGACTTCGCAGAAAAATTATCTGCCTTTTGTTCCTGTATAGAGACTTTGCCTGAGAATGACTTTAAGCATTTTAGACTGATTAAATTTCCAAAATTTATTTCAAGGTAACAAAATATTGTTGCAGTGGCCTGGTTGTTTTGGGGGGCTTTCAGCCAGAGTTCAGGTCAGAATCAAGAGCAAGGAGCTCAGCAAGAAGATTTAAAATGTGAGTTTGTCCAGAAAGGAAGATAGAATAAAGCTGTGGACTGCAAAGTCAGAGCTGAAAGGATCTCCATTTCCCAGAAGGAATATTAGAGTGAAAAAGATATCTTGAGGCTATCACAGGAGGTGGTAGCTTCTTGCCCTTTGCATCCTCAGAAGTTTAAGGTTGAACGATTTGCACTGAGGAAATAGCTGCAGACCCCCATGTTCCAGAATAGAGTCAGTGACAACACCATGTTAAAGAAAGGATGTGGTGGTCACACCAAATTACAAAAAGGTACTAGCATACGGAATTTCTTTTTTTGGGGGGGAACCAGCTTATCATGCTTAACAATCCAGACAGTCACCCCTTATAGCCAAAAGAGAAGAAATCCTGGATACTGCTCCCACTGGCAGCAAAACTTGGCATCGTTCACGTGGCTTTGATAGTATGCACATGAAGAATGCAGGTGTTCTGACGGTCAGAAAGATTCCACATATTTTTCAGAAGAAGGCCTGGGAGGCAAAGCAGTATGCCTCTGAGAGGGCAGTGTGTGAAGCTGTGAATTAGAAGCCTACTCAGTGGAAATCTCAGAATTTGAAAAGCCAGAAATGTGGATGATCTAAAAAAGTTGCAAAATGTGAGAAAAGCAGGTCTGAGAGAAAAGCTGTAGTATCTACCAGGAGAAGTGCCTTAATGAAGGAGCCACATAAGAATTTTGGGGTTCTCAACTCATTATAGGGTGCTCAGAATTGTCCCCAGGAAACTACAGGACTTGTCATTTGTCATTCACAACCTGGGCTTGTTTTGTTCCCAATTGTTTGTATCTGGCGTTGTATAACTTTTGGAATGGCAATGCTTTTATTGTGCCTTTGAATGTTGGAAGTTTTTAACTTTTGTTTGAAGAGAGCCTCCCAGCTATAAGTTTGCCTAAGATCTTAGAAGCTTGGGACTTTACAGAGTTGCTGAAAATGGTAGAAATTTGCAAAATCGTGGAGAATAACTAAAGTTTCTTTTCCAGGAAATGTGCGTTAGTATTTGGTGGACAGGTGGCAAAATGTCATGGTTCTATTGCTAAACCATATTCAAGTTGTAAACTGTTTAAGTGTGGCTATATACCTAGGAATTGACTTAAATAGTATATACCTCACAGAAAGTTGACAAGGGTTGATTGTATTTCGTTGTACATTGTGACGTAATGGCTAATTGAGCTCCAGCATTTCTCATCATGGGGGCCTAGCCCTACATGTGGGCAGGACCCAGGAATTGAAAAAGGCTTCTTGTCTGCTGCCTGGGTTTTTTCTACCCTGCCTCGCTTTCCTGAAGGAGTCTTAGTCTTGGGAGGAGCTTGCTTTTTTCAGTTGCTCCACTTTGCAGGAGCTGCAATCTTCACTGTGTAGTACCAATCTTCACAATCAGGGCAGAAGGAAGAGGGAAGATGATGATCGCCAAAGCTGTTGTTCCTCCTCTGCTTTCATTGTTTTTTTCTGCATAAACTGCTGTCAGAGAATACAGGAAGAGATAATGGTTTGGCCAGAATGAAGGGGCAGACACAAATCCACTCACTCCTGTAGGACTGTCTGGTAAGCTCACTCTGAGTTTGGAGACCTCCCCTTCAGAGTGTCATCTAACTTCTGCTGATGATAGTAATCCGATCATGGTTCATTGGGACTCCTATGGCAGTCCCTCTTGATCTAGACCGGCTTCCGAAAACATTAACAGAAGAAATCTATTGTAGTTGAGCCATTCTTTGAGTTAAGAGTGTCAGATTCAGGGTTTGTTTAAATTCTGTCACAAAACAACAATTATTTACCACTTTGGTTTTGGTTCCAGATTTTACCCCAGATGTAATTTTAGGACTCAGATGGAGAAGTTTTCAGTACAGTGTCATTTAAGTTACTTGGAGCAAAACATTTATTGTAGCTTTTTTCTAATATTTGGATTTCATGACTAACCTGTAAGATTAATCTTTGCACTTTCAGAATGCACATCCAAAGAAGTATGTTTTACCCGTACCTCTCTTAAAGATAATATTCAATTAGAGGTGTAATAATTTTCCTCATGATTAATACCTACAAATTAATGTAGAATAAGATGCAGGTCTTGCACATTACTGAGGGGTGAAATAGTACTCTTATAACCTCTTTTTTGTAGCTGATCATGTGGATGTAGATGGTATTTCAAACTACATACTTTTACTAACCACTCTGTATGTCCTTGGCCCTCAGTGACTACCTCAGCAGGTCTTGGTTCTTACCCGGGTAGACTGGTCCATACCTTCATTTTTGAAGGCTCTAAAGTATTTTTCTCATGCCGGTACTAGGTTGTTTCACTACTTCATCGAAGCACAGCACTTCATGCTTTCATTTCAGTTTCCCAAAGGTAGTATACCTCACATGAGAGGTTACTGTGCAAATGTGAAGAATCTGCAAAAAGCAAAATATATCTATTCCCATTAAACATTCCAGAATAGGGAAAATAAATATATGATGGAGTGAATGGTCTATTGGCTCAGTGTAAGTTTTTTCTTAGCTAAATCCTTATTGATCAACTACCTCTTGATTCCCCTACACTTACTGGAATTCTACTATGGTATTATCGCTACCCTAGAATCACTGCAGTTCAGAAATTGTGTTCAAAAATGCCCAAAATATCTGATCATTCCACTTTCCCAATTGTACAGGAACTAGGGCAAAAGAAATTAGGTCCCTCGGGGAAATGACGGGAAAACTTGTCTGTAAAACTTGTGAGGTCTGTATGAGATTTTGCCATGAAGACTGGTCTCCACTTTATGCAAGGGATTCAGGATCTGTAAATGGCTCTAATCTGGGAACTTATCCAGTGGTTGTGGTTGCTTAATTCCTCGAATTAATGTAGATCTGAGTTCTTTTGATGCTCAGTTTTTTTTAATATCAATCTCACGAATTTATTGAAAGCTTTATTCTATTAAACATTTTCTATGGATGATGGGATGCAGAAACATACTAAAATTGGAAATCGGGAATTGGTCTTTCCTACTAAAAATAATCCTCAACATTTGAAATATCCAGAAAACATGACACTCACTAAAACCTTAAGAAACAGATTTGTGAGTAGAACATGGGCATCTTTAAAGAGGCCTTTCTTTGCTCTTGTAGCTGTGCTGGACCTTGCAGTGGTGAATGGTGATTCTCAAATGGAAAATATAATTTCCATGGACTTGATAGTTTTGGAGTCACTGAGATCGAGTTTCAGAACTTAGAGAATGGGGAGAAGGCTCAGTAGAATGAAAGCTTCCCGGGAACATGCAGTCATGAGTACAATCCCAGGTTCTAGGAAGAAAAAAAAAATAGCACTTAATCACTCTAGGCAGTAGAAGTAGAAAAATGACCAGAACAAAATGAAATACACAGACCTATAGCATTGCCTGATTGGAAATGATATTTCCAATGGGGAAACAGAGGGAAAGGCTTCTGTGCCTCAAATCAAGAATGATCCAATAAAATCAGAAAATCCACTTAATACTGGATAGAACATAAATAAAAGAGGAAGAGGTAACAGTCCTAATCAAATGAACTTGTACCAGATCTCCAAATGAATCCTCTCAGTAGAAATTTACAGTGTTATGCCTAAATACATCTAATTTCTTATTCTTTCAAGTGCACATGTAACAGTTTCTAAAATGAGTCATGTACTAAGCCATACCTCATTGTTAAGTACATGCAGGAAAACAACTCATCACATGACTATTATCTCATCTCAGAGCAATAGAATGAAATAAATTAGAAAAAATGCACATAACCCCATTAATTCTTGGAAATTAGAGAAAGACCTTCTTAGCAATCAATGGGTTACAGTGAATTTACACCAAAATTTGAAGAGTGTCTAGAATACAATGAAAATGCAGGCAAAATTTATAGCAGAACAAATGGGATGCAATGGAAACAGAACATAGTGTAAAATTTATAGCGAAGAAATCACATATTGGCTAAGAAAACTGGAAAAATATACTCTACTGATGAACTTCCAAAGTCTATGAAATGAAAAAAAATAAAAACACAAATCACAAAGTCAGAAGTAATTTATAGATTGCAGGAGAAAACAATATAATTCATATCAGGAATACAATGAGAATAATTAACTAATTAGAAATCTGTTTCTTTGTAAGATTAAACAACTTTGACAAAGGCATAGTTATCCTTATTCTAAATATTTAAGAATAAAACCATAATTCAGGCAATGAGAAATGAAAAGGTTGAAATGATTATAAACCCTATGCCAACACAGGATGTCAATATATACATTGAAAATCTCTATATTTTCATTTTTCTTTCCACTTTCATTGTCCTTATACAATAGGGAGACTATTCAATTTTTAAACATGTGTGTATGGTGTACTTCGTTTGAGTATAACTTTAAGTGGCATGCACTTGCATATGAAGGCTCCAAGTATATCATTCCTTATGCATGGGTAATAGATCATTGTATAAGATCACCACATGCATTTCATTCATTTTCCAGGTGATCAGAACTTTGTTTCTTTCCAAGATTTGAGTACCATAAATTGTGTTTCTACAAACATAGGTGAACATATCTCACTGTGATATGAAGTTTTCTCTTCCTCCTAGAATGTTTCCTGTTAAAGGGATTCCTGGAAAGAATGGAATCTCTAGTAGAATTTTTTAAGGAGTCTCTAAACTGATTTCAATCATGATTTCAGTTGTGTACATGGCGACCAGCAATGGAAATTGTTTCATTTCTCCAGATAGCATCTCGACCATTTATTTTTGATTTTTTTCTCCAATGTAGCAGCCTTTATTTCCGGATATATGGTACTTCAGTATTGTTTTATTTACATTTCATGGATGGCTAGAGAAGTGGAGCATGTTTTAATGTCTTTATTACCTTATAGAATTTCTTCCCATAAAATGTGTAAGTTCATCTCAGAGGCCCAATTATGGATTGAGTCTTTAAAAGTTGAAGCCCTTCTATATTATATTTCTTTATAAATTCAAAAGACAATACTTTTCTGAATGCATATTAGTCAAGATGATTTCTGAGTTTGAGGATTGTTTTTCATTTCGTTTGTAATTGCTTTTGATGTGCAAGTTCTCAATGAGAGGATGTGTCTGTTGTTAACTCTCTCAAATACTAAACCTGCAGATTGATTTTTTTTCATGAGCAATTGTCTATGATATATCTTCAACAGTACTTCATATTTTCTCTTCCCGGAAGTTATATTTTATTATAAATATATCAATTGCTAAACCATTTTAACTTCAGCTCATAATGATAAACATTTGTTAAGTTTTCTTTTGTTGAGCTTAAAAAGGATCAAGTCAACAACTTCTGACATTGCCACTTGTTCAGACAATGTTCTGGGATTGTGGCCTACTGGACTATAGTGGAAAATTTTGCTGAATACACAAAACTAGAATATGTGAGTTCCAATAAAATACTCATTATCGCCAAAACTGATGAAAACGTGAGGAATGGAAAGAATGAAAATTATATTTTAAAATACATAATAATAGTGCTCAGACAAAATATCATGTATACATAATATGCATGAAAAACTACCAGGAGGAAATCCATATGGAAATTATTTATTATACATTGTGATAGTGTGATAATAGTAAACATATGAAAGTATAAGTCTTTAGTACCTTATGTATATTCATAAAACAATTTGAAATGTAGATGCCAACATTAAATAATTTCTCATGCAGGATCATAGACATGGAAGAAATCAACAGAGTTCTACAAACTTTCAAAATACCAAAAGTGAGTAAAGAGTGTATAAGAAGTATCTATATTTCAACAGCAGAAAATAAAATTCAAAGCGAGACAAAAAATACTGTGTCAGTTCAGGTTCAGCTTTGGTGAGAACTTTTTCCACCCACTTGAGATCCCCAATACTATGCAGCACAACTCCAACACGCCCAAAACGTGAAAAATTCTACCGTGTTCTTGGAAGTAAGAAGCAGTCTCAGCCCAGGCCCAAGAGAGTGTGGGCGAGCTTGATGCTACACTGTTTCTGCTTGACCTGCAGGTCCCAAGCCAGGAGTGGAATTTTTGAGACGCATTTTGACTCCCTTGGGAACCCTAAGCCAATATGCAGCAACCCCCTACCCAGCCCAATGAGTGAGAATTTCTGCCTCATTCTAGGGAAATACATATCCGATCTGAGCACAAGTACAGTGAGTATGTGGAAGAACATCCTCTTCCACCTACTCCACATTGTCCCATTCAGACTCAGGTTAGGCCTGTCCTACAGGCGTGGGGTGACATCTTATACCTGCAATCCCTGCAGAGAGTGTAGGGTACAAAGCCATCCAGCTAGTCCAGGGTCATAATATCTTGCCAGCTGTGCTCTACAAGAACACTGGCAAAGGAGGGAGCAGGAAGGATATGAACATAGCAGTCAGACCCAAGTAAGGCACATGATCAAAAATGCAAGCTTTTTACATCTGCCCCTGAATTTCAGTAGTTTCTGAGATTATAACAGCACCAGAACTCTACAACAAAGTTTAGAAGACACTGATACACAAAATGACAAGGACACACAGATCCAGCCCTAGCCAAGCCCAGTAAGTGTGTGGGAGAGCATCTGGCTACCCTGTGCCAGCAGGAACTACCATTCCTATCCATTGTGCAGAGTGGTTAATAACCTCTTTCACCCACTTGGGATGGCACACACCACTCCAAAGGATACACCACACCACCACACAGATTAGGAATTTCTGTTGTCTTCTGGGAACACACAGATGCAGTTTTAAACCAGGTCCGATAAGTGTGTGGGAGAGCACTCTACCATCCCTCCTCCAACTTTTCCCTTCAGACTCAGCTCAGGCCTGGCTTACAGTCCTCAGTTGAAACCCTGAAGCTATAATCCCTGAAGAAAATGTATGGGACAGATCCTTGTTGATAGTATAGGAGCAAAACATCTTGTCACAGGGGTACTACAGGTCCTTTAGCCCCAAGAACAGAGGTAGGAAGGAGACATGCACAGCAGGCAGAAAGAAGAAAGGCACAGCTGGATAAATCCAAATATTATAGATCTGCACCTGATCTTCAGTGGGTACTAACAGTATAACTGCACCAAAGAACTACAACAAAGTTCAGGAGACAGTGCTACACAAAATGACAAAGAAAAAGAGCAAAATACAACCTCAGAACCCAAGCCCACCCACAACAAGTGCAGAGGACACCAACACAGAAAAAATTGGAAATCACACAGCTGACGTCAATGAATCAACAGCTTTATTAAAAAAATAGATAAATAAAACTGCAGAAAGGAATAGAGGAACTCAGATTGGAAATTAAAAAATCCCTGAGTTATTAACTTCTGCAGTAAAGAATAAAAATCAGAGAAATATGGAGGAAACGAATTCCCAACCAGATCAAGTACAGAGGACACGAGCTAAGCTGAAATATATGAATGAATAGCCTTTTTAATAATAAGCAAAATCAGAAACTGATGGAGGAACTCAGAGCTGAATTCTTTTCTACTAGCTCAGCTCAAATGTATGAATTAATAGCATTGATCATAAATAAGAAAGAGAATAAAGCTATAGAGAAATTGAAAGTGAAGATATCTGAAATAAGAAAAAGTTTATTTGAATTATTGGCATCTGAACTAAGTAATCAAATAAAGCATCAAAGGGAAGAAACACACCATGAAAAAAAATGGTGCTGAGGAGATGGTTCAGTGGAATAAGTGCTTCCCTGGCAAGTGTAAGTGCCTGAGTCCAATCCCTGGTTCCGCAGCCCCCCCCAAAATAATAGAAATAAATAAAACATTGCAGGAAAAGAATTTTAAAATGCTTCTAAAGAAGACATTAAAAAATATAGAGGAGATTAGAAAAATGAGGGAATACTTGATTGAGCAATACAGGAAAGAAATAGATCACACAAAGAAGAGTGAAAGAGATAGAGGAACTTAAAATCTTAATCACAAGGTTGCAAAAACGTTTAAGTGAAAGTAAAAATGGATATGCACGTCTCAATCACGCTAGTGCAGCTTGTGAAAAGGTAAGAAAACATCATTTAAAAACAACTAAGCTGCAAGAAAAAAAATAATATGTCACCTGCAAGAAGATGCAGAGATGAACAATATGAGACTAACAGGCATCAATGAGAAAGAATGAGTCATTGCAAAGGAAATTAACATTATGGGTAGAAGTAATAACAGAAAACTACACAAATTTGTGGAAACGATCTGACACTCAGATAACAGAAGCATACAGAACACCACGTAACCTCAACACAATGAAAAACACACCAAGACATATAATAGTCAAGATTTCAGTAATTCAGATCAAGAATAATATACTGAAATCTCCAGCAGCAAAGAAGCTGAACACATTCACAGGAAAACATGTAAGGATCACAGCTGGCTTGTCTTCAGAAAGCATGAAGGCAAGAAGAGCATGGAGCAGATTACTTCAAGTCTACTATGAAAAGAATTTCCAGCTCAGAATACTGTACTATGGAAAACTCTATTTCAAGTGGGACTGAGAAGTGAAATACTGCCAAGGAAAGAGCAAATAATGACTTTCATGGTGACAAAGACAACCCTACATAGGTATACGGAATGATGTTCTAGAGCAGGATAAAAAGGAACAGAATTTCACGAATGATATCAGAAGCAACAAGTAAGTAGGGCATGCAATTAGACACAGAAGAAAAAGGAGTAAAGGATTTCATGTAAATAACAGGTCAATCATAAGTCAATATATCTCAATTATAACCATAAATATAAATGGATTTTAATCACCAGTTAAGAAAAATAGAATGGAACAGTGAATTTGGAAACAAAATCCAACTATATGCTATATAGAACAAACACATTTAACACATAAAGATATTCATAGACTGAAAGTCAAAGACTGGAACAAAATTATACATGCTGTTGCACCTGAGAAAAAAGCAGGTGTGGCAATCCTATTGTGAGGCACTCTCAGCTTCAACCAAGATTGATCAAGTGAATTAAAGAAAGCCTCTATATACTTTTTAGGGGAAAAATATAAGAGGAAGAGGTAACACTCATGAATCTATATGCATGAAACAATGGAGCATCCAACTATGTAAAGCAAATCTTAATGGATATGAAAAATCTAATATCCAATACCACAATCTTAACAGGAGTGCTTAATAACTTCTTATCCCCAAAAGATAGGTCAACCAGACATAAACTTCGCAAAGAAATAATAGAACTGAACAAGCACTAGAACCAAATGGACTTGGTGAAAATATACAAAGTGTTCCACGCAAAACTGCTGAACACATATTTTTCTGTTTCAAATGTGTCATTTTCTAAAAGAAAATACACACTCGTCAATAGGTCATGCTTAAGTATATGTATGAAAACAAATATTATCCCATGCACTTTATCTGATCATAGTGCAATGAAAATGGAAACTAACGATAAAAAAGCCAGAAAAATCCTAAATCTATAGAAATTAAATGTCATTCAACTCAGCAACCAATAGGTCACAGATAAAATTAAACAAGAAATTCGACAATATCCAAAATTCTAAGAAAATTCAATCACACCATATTGGAATTTATGGTTTACATTGAAAGCAGTTCTCAGAGGGAAATTCATAACTGTGAACGCAAATATTAGGAAAGCAGAACGGGAACAAATAAATACTCTAATGCTGCATTTTCAACAACTGATAAAGGAAGAGGAAACCAAACCCAGAGCCCAAATTCTTAAGAAACCATAAAGATTAGGGAAGAAATTTATTCAATTTTGATAAATAAAACAGTACAAAGAATAAAAAAAGCAAAATGGTTTTTTGAAAGATTATATAAAATCAAGAAGCCCCTAGCCAACCTCATCATAGAGGAGAAAATAATATTCAAACACAAGCAATAAGAAATAAAAGAGTTGTAATTACCACTGACTTAGTGGATTGTCAGAATATTATCAATAGCTACTTTGAGAATATTTAATTTCTCAGAATAGAAGACAGAAGAAATGGACAGATTCCTAGAAGTGTACAAATTACCTCAAATAAATATAAAAGATATAACTATGCTCAATAACGAAATAGGAAACAAGAATTAGGAGATATATGTAAAACTCTACAGACAAAGAAAGTCAAGGTGTGAATGGATGTTCACCTGGATTCTGCAAGAAATTTAAAGAAGATGTAATCCCTATGCTCCTCAATATCTTCAGTAAAATGGAAAGGGAAGGAATCTTCCTAAAAATCTTCTTGTAGGCAAGTATTATACTGATAGCAATACCAGGGAGAGAGGCAACTACAAAAGAGGACCACAGGCCCAATTCTCTCATGAACATAAATGCTAAAATCCTCAATAAAAACATATCGAATGGAATACAGCAATTCATCAATAAGATCATACAACATGACCAGGTAGGATTCATCCAAGGGATGCAAGGATGGTTCGATGTTTGAAAATCTGTAAATATAATACACTATATCCATAGAGCAAAAACTAAAAATGACATGAACATCTCCATTGAGGCAGAAAAGGCTTTTGATAAAGTCCACCACTCATTCATGTTCAAAGTCCTAAAGAAAATTGGAATTGATGGCCACTACTTCAATCTTGTAAAAGCCATTTGTGAAATTCCAACAGGTAACATAATCCTAAATGGGGAAAAACTTAATCTTTTTTGTTTTGATTTGGTACAAGGCAAGTATGTCCCCTATCACTACTCTTATTCAATATAGATCTGTAATTATTAGCTACAGCCATTAGAGAAGAGATAAATAAAAATAAAAAGAATAGTTAAAGAAGAAGTCAAATTATCTATATTTGAAGATGACATGATATTTTACTTGCAAGACCTATAAAACGCCAACAAGTAGCTACTAGAATTAATACACAAATTCAATAGCATAACAGCTAAAAAATCTATAACTACCAGGGAAATGGCTCAGTAGAATTAGCCCTTCCCCGGCAAGTGAAAGGCCTGAGTTCAATACCCGTTTGCACAAAAAAAGAAAAAAAATTATGTACCCAAAATTCATAAGTATTCCTCTACACATCCAAAAAACACACTGAGTGGAAATTACAGAAACAATCCTTTTAGAATAGCACCGAGGAAAAGTAAATACTTTGGAAGTAACCTAAGTAAAGACATCAAAGTTCTTGTCAAGGAATATTAGGATACCACAAAAAAGAGATCGTACATAATTTCAGAAAATTTAAAGATATTCCATGCTCCTAGAGAGGAAGAAACAATGTTGTGAAGTTAGCCTTAGTTCTAAAATTGCTGTATATTTTTAATACAACCCCTATCAGACCACAACCAACGTATCTCACAAAGCTAGAAAATCATTCCTAACACGTATTTGGAACCAGAAAATAACTGTAATAGCAAAGGCAATCCTCAACAATAGAGACAAAGTGGGAGAGATTAAATTCCTGACTTGAAACTATACTACAAGGTTACTGTGAAAAAAAAATCATGGCCCTGTCAACAAAATAGACCTGAGCATCAATAGAAAAAACTAAAAACGCTGAAACCCCTACCAACATACTCAGCCACCTCATCTTTGACAAATGGCCCAAATATCCTCACTGGAAGAAAGATAAACTCTATAACAAATGGTGCTGGAAAAAACTGGCTCACTACATACCAAAAACTAAAGCTTGATCCAGGTCTATCACTACACTAAGGTAAGTCAAAATGGATGAAAGATCTAAATATTAAAGTAGAGAAAAAAAATCTCCTGGAAGAGAAGGCAGGATGAATTCTTGAAGATATTTGGATAATAAAAGAATTCACGAACAAAAATTAAATTTCAGCAGAAAAACTTCAAAGAATAAAACACTGTGACTTGCCTTACTGAAAAGATTTTTCTGCTCAAAATAAATTTTAAAAAAGTGACAAGACAGCCCACCAACTTGGAAAATATAGTGAAAAATAAGTACTAAGGAAAAGGTCAGCTCTCTAGAATTTATATATAAATAAAATCTCTTGTGGCCCAAAATTTAAGGACCCAGTCCATAATTGGGTATCTGAAATGAACACGCACATCACAGAGGATGAAATTAAGAAGTGAATACACGAAAATACATATTTAAAAAAATGCTGCACAGTTCTAACCATACGTGAGTGAAATGCAAATTGAAACAACATTGAGATATCACCTCATCCAAGAAAAATGGCTATCATAAAATTATCACTCAACAACAAATGTTCGAGAGGCTGTGGGGGAAAAAGGAAACATGCTCCACTGCTGGTGGGAATGTAGACTGGTGCCAGCATTATGGAAATCAGTGGGGAGACTCCTTAGAATTGTAGTACTGGAAATCACATTTACACCAGATATTCCTGTACTGGTAATATTTCAGAAGAATCTGAAAACATAATATTATAGGCATATATGTTAGATGATGTTTATTGCAGTACAATTTGTGATAGCCAATCCTTGGATTCAAACAAGATGGCCAACAACTGAGGAAAAGATGTGCTAGTTTTACACAATGGAGTATTACAGAGGAAAATAGATTGATAAATTTGAAGCCTTTATATTGTAGTGGATGCCACTGAAGGTATACTCATAAATGAAGTAACCCAGACACTCATGTGTAAATATCATATAGTATTCCTAGTATAAGCACTCAAAAGAAGAAATACAAATAGAGAGGTATAATACAAGTAAAAGTAAAGTAGGAATTCGAGACCTAACTAATTAAGAGAGGTAAATTAGAAGACCTTGGAAACATGTCATTATGAGACATACAGTTATATATAGAAGATGGGCAAGGCAATGATCCTGAGAAATTCCAGAATATGATTCAATCTACCAGTTACTTGGAAAGATTTTCAAACAGACGAACTATAGACGCTGATTACTGTGAACTAACAAACTGCATGGAAGATGATATTCTGCAATAGATGTTTTATGCTTGGAATGCTGGTCATTCTCATCTTCTGTATATGAGATGCTTGTCATAACATGCCAGTTGCTGCTGTGCTTTCTCTCGGGTAGATGGTTGTTCCAAAACAAGTGGGTGGAGAATGACTTCAAGAAAAAGGAAGAGGAATGTTTTGGGACTCTTCTTCTTCAGGGTTGTATATGATTAAATTTCAGGACATATGTGCAAACATAAGAATTATATAATTATTTATGTCTACTTTAAAGTAAATTTTAAACGATGTATAAAAACTAAAGCCATGTGATTATGTGGAGCTGTAGGGCACTCAGGTCAACAATATTTGAAATTGCCAGTGAAGCGAAGACCCAATATTCTTATGCACTTCTGAAACCTTTTAGCATATTTTGCTGAGTTAAAGTACCTACACAAATTCAAATAACAGAGCTTAACATAAAAAGGGGATACAGATAAATATCCATTTTATATCTGTGTATTCAAATTGGTTAGGATGGATATACAGTTCCATTCTCTGAATGAATAGGAGAATTTGTTCTAATAGTGTTTATTGGGGCCAGGGAGATGGCTCAGTGGAATAAGCGCCTCCCTGGCAAGTGCAAGAGCCTGAGTTCAATCCCCGGTTCTGCCCCCAAAAATAAAAAAATAAAAATAAATAACTATTAGAAAATGATGGTCAAATAAGTGTAATAATTATAATAACGTTGTTTAAAAATTAAATTATTTAAAAACAAATGAAAACAGAATTTTCCAAAATAAAAGTGTAAAATTAAAAATGTAATGATAATTCATATAGTTCGCTCTGCATCAAAATCAAGAAACATATCCATATAGCTTGAATTCACAAAGTTTTTAAAAAGTTGTAGTTTATAAATATTGAAATATTTAAACTTACGGGTTTTGGTTGCATTTGTCACAGTTCAATTCCACAATAATAAAATCTTTTGCAAAAGAAATTTGAATAAAGTCATACCAAGATACAAAATAAGCAAAAAAAAAAGGTAAAGTACAAAACAGAAGTAGAAGAAGTACAGCCATCCTCTTATATTGAGATGAGAGGGACTCAGGTCAAAAATTTCTGACATTACCAATCAAGAGGAACACCAAATCCTATTATTTACTATTGGAATCTTTTGAAATATTTTTTCAAAATACTATATATTTTGAAATATATAGCACTACTATAATATTCAAATGACTGAACTAAGGTAAAAAGGGGAAACAGATGAATATCAACTTTGTATCTGTGTATTCAAAATGGTTAGGATATATAGTTAAATTCTCACAATGAATAGAGGGATTTGGGGTAATAGTGTTGGTAAAGAGGATATCATGTCTTCTTCTTGCACAGCTAATAACCACTAGGAAGAGAGAATGCAATATGTTAATTATTGAAACTGTCCTACCAATTTCATTTAAAACTGTTTCATTGCTAATAGTTCGTCAATAAAATAATGGAAAGTAAAAAAAAATTGTTTAAAAAAGCCAAGGTCCTGGGTTAGAGAGATGTCTCAGTACAGTAATTCTGCTAATATGCAAATAAGAGCAATATGCAAATAAAATACAAGCTACAGACAGCCATGTGGTAAACAGACTCAGAACTGAACAATACAATCTAGCAAATAAAATATAGCCCATTACCAATAAGTTAATACATCATGGCCAATGAGCATTCACATTGGGATGCAAGGATGTTTTAAAACTGCAAATCTGTAAATATAATAAATTATATCAATAGAACCAAACTAAGTAATTACATGATAATCTACAATGATGTACAAAATGTCTTGCATGAAGTCCAAAACTCATTCGTGATTACAGCTCTACATAAAATTTTTGTATATGGCTTGAACCTGAATTTGATAAAAGTGATCTATGACAATCCAGGAGCAAATATAATTGTAGATGTAAAAAAATAAAAATTTTACCATAGATCTTGTAAAAACAATGTTTGTAGACAATCACCTAAGCTGTTCATTTTAGAAATGGAATAATTAGCTAGAGCTATAGCAGAAGAGTGAGAATTAAAAGGAATCAAAGTAAAGAATAAGTTAAACTACCATTATTTGCAGATGACAAGATACACTACTTGGAAGAAGGAAAAACTCTGTGGAGAATCCCCTATAATTCATAAGCTATTCTATAGCATAGTATGGTAAAATGTGAATATATAAAACACAATTGCATTCCTCAAGAAAAATCTCACACTGAAAGAATAATATTAAAATCTTCAAAATCTACAGCATGCAAAATACAATGCATAGGAAATAATCTCACTGAACATGACAAATATATATTCAGTAAATATTACATTACTCTTCAAAAAGCTATTGTGGATAAGTTCAGGAAATGGAAATTTATTCCTTGCTATTCAATAGGAAGAATCAACATTGTTGTTAAGACCATACTCCACATTTTTTTACCGATTTAATGCATTCCCTATCAAAATACAAACAATGTACCTCAAAAACCTAGATAAAACCTAGTATGTATTTGAAAGCAGAATGTTCCTAGTATAGCAAAGGAAAATCTGCGTAAATAAAGAAAAGCTTGAGAAATTACAATACTTGAAATGCAAGTGTACTACACATCTCCTGTGACAAAAACAGCACAGTGTTGGCAAAAATGTAGACTGCAGGATTAACATAATGAATTTGAAGCCTCAGATATATGTACAAACAAATTAAGCCATTTTTATTTGAGAAATGGGTTCCCAGCTTGGAAGGTAGTCTCAGGGTTCAAACACCTAGACCATGTTCCTGCTTGCTGTAGCGCTAATATGCAGAGTAACTTCACCAGATCTTTTCCTACGTTTTGCAATGACAATTCCTTAGCTACAAAATTTTTATGACTCCATCGTTAATATGTTTCCCATTGTCCACATATGTTCGTGCATTGCTTCTTAAAGGTTTCCCTCATATGGTTCTGTTAACTTTCCATAAAAATCATTTCATGTGTTTGTTTATGAACTGCTCATTAAAATGATGTTTGAAAAATCTAATTTGAAATATGGAAATGTAACAATAAAATGGTATTTCTCCAATTGCAGTTTTCATGAGTGTACTTTCAAAAGTGCTGTTTATTGGGTTTATATATTTACTGATATTCCTTGCTTGTTTTTACACAATAGAGCTAGGGTTAGTAAAATTAAAAACTGGTCAGGTGGATTTCTAGTAAACTTTTTATAATTAGACATTTAAGCCTAGGGGATACTGAGAACATAAACATTTGTGTATATGAAGCAAGTGATTTTTCCCCCACTACATGACTTTAGATCAACAAGCATATGTAAAGCACATTTTTCACTGCGATAGATTGAATCTCGATAGGATCTTCAGGAACCGAGATCATGGGGCCTTCTAGAGAAATTTCAGGCTCTCCAGATAGCTATACAGCCAGTCAACATCCAAACTAGCGAGGCACTACGCAATCTGATTTAGAGCCAAGGGCCAAGGATAAAGCCTAAACACCAGCGCAGAAGTCCCTTCATCCTGGCCATATTAGCCTGCTGGAGCAGAATGGTATTCTTTGATTTTTCTGGAGGCTGAGAGTGAAGTCTGAGGATGGAGAGGAGCCAGCAACCCAAGGGTGGGAGGGATCTTGGCTCACCAACACACAAATTAGAGCAATACAGGTTCAAGCATGAAGAGCAGATTAGGTATGAAAGCAGACAACCTGTTGGCAACATAAAATCGAGGGACAGCAGGTATGAAAGTCAATAATTGGCAGAATCAATAGCTGTGAGTTGTCAGGCAAGTGCTTGATCTTCACCACTTATGCAAGGACTAGTGTGACAATGCCGTCCAGCAACTTTTTGTAGTCAAACAACCTTAGGGTTGTGTTCCTTGCCAGTACCTGTTCTGCACGGTATTCTCTGAACAAAGGAGCCCATGCCAAACTCTCCTTCCTGTCTTCTCCTCTAGCACCCACTTTGCTTCATGGATTTCCCTTACTGCTCTAACATGGAGTTTTCCTGCAATCAACTGAGCAGATGAAGTGTCTCTCCATCACAAAGTTCCCCCCCATGATGTCACATTGGTCTTCAGACCATTTCTTACCATAACTTACTTGCAAATGGAACTTCTACTCAAAGTCCCATTATCAATGCTGAGGATGATTTTGTCCTTCAGAACAAGATGCTGGGGACACCATTCATGATGAAGCTCTTGGTGGTCATGGAATGTTTGGTACCTTCCTTGGGTCTCAAGGCGGCGAAGCCCAAGGTGTGTCGCTCCATGGACTCCATTCCGGTTTGTTGGAGCAAAAGCTAAGGACAGATTATATAACCCCTATTATCACCACCTAGGATTTCCCATTCATCTGTAAGTTATGGAGTCCCTCATTTACACTAGAGCTCTTCACACAATACAACTCATATCTTCCAACCTCTATGTTTCTGCCCCTGGGAAGCTCAGGGTGTTGTCCCTCCAACCTTCAAGCAGGGAGTTGCAGGGATGATGCTGGCAGGGGTCCTAGGTACTGACATGTAAATTCTGTTTTCCCTAGACAGCTGGCTCTCCTTAGTGAGTAAACACAAAGAAATAAGGTGCAAATGTTATTTTATTGTAGGATTAATAGACTTGAAATTTAAGTTTTTCTCAAAATACATTTCTGTTTCATGTTATGGCAACACCAAAAGTTGTTTGACTGATCGGTTGTAAATAAAATGCTTTTGGTATAATGAAGACTGCAGACAGGTTCACTGCCCAAGAAAAGAGTCAGCTGTATCCTCAGTTGTCAGAGGTATTGAAACCTGTGTTTCTTCCTTGTACCAAAAGTACAAATAAGATTATCACCAGCAAAGAATGAAAGATGCCTATTGAGAAGCATAGAAAGCTGTGCCTCTACTCCAAAATGACTGTTGTGCAAATGAGACGCAATGCGATATTCAGGATAATGAGGAGGATATGCAGTGAAGATATTGACAGTTGGAGCTCTTGCTTGAATGCAGCTGGTGTTGAAGAGCACAGGCACAGTAGGGAACAGATAAAAATAGCCTGTGTGTTTATTGGAGTGAGTTGTGAAAGGGAATGTGAAGTTGATAATTCAGGAGATCAGTCACTTCTTAACAGTTCAGGTCTATTAGCACTTCTGTGGAAAGCAGAAGGGTTGTTTCCTAAAGGCAAATTTAAGATTGGATACTTTGAAAACAAGCTTTCTCTTCAAAGATCAGCTTCAACGACTGTCCCGAAGTTAGTCATACCATGAATTCATCTCCTAGTTGATTCTTCCTACTCACCACGACCGAAATACTTGTAGTAGATACAGGGCCAGACTTCTTAGGCCTGATATTTCTTTTCATTCTTTCTGAGAGTTGTGGACATCCTCCATTAAAGTTTGGATTTTGATACCAGTGATACTAATAACAGAGGAGAGAATAGTTTATTCCAAGAGAGTCAATACTGAAAGACAGGTATGAATTTAGAGTTCATAATTTTGCAAAACTTGAGAAGAAAGAACATGGGAGAGGCTGGTGAGTTAGTTCAATTGAGTAAGGAATTTCTCAGAATGTGCAAGGGCCTGAATTCAATCCTTTGCTCCAGAAACAAACAAACAAACAAACAAAGAAGGAAAAGCAAAAATCATATTATTTGTTCTAAGATTGAATGTGTGGGAACTATGCTTCAATATTAATGGCCCTGAAGTCAAGGTATGCATTGCTTTTGTGGTTACAAATTGCCCATCTCTGTACAGTGCCTTGAGCAGTCTTATGTGGACTACAGTCAGTGTCTGAATACACTGGAGGAATTCATTAAATTAGTTAGAGCATTAGCATAATTTTAATATTTCATGTATATTTTCAAATATTTCATGCCATGTTTTATTTATGAAAACACCATGTAATATCATAAAATTTGAACATAATCAGTATGGAGAAGATTTTACATACCTTCTTTAAAACTGATGTGGCATTTTCTTCTGCTAGCAATTCTGTGACTGATGCGGATCGGTGACATTTCTGTTTCACTTTGGTAAACCCATAAATATTAAGCTGTCGAATGGAGCTCTGCATACTATTACTTTCAAATATTCGGCAAGCCATCTTCCTTTCCAAATCTTCCTTAATGAAGTCATTCATTATTGACAATTGATGTGCCAGCCCTATCCCACCCAATAGATTTAAAACTTTCACACTCAAATAATTTCCACAGTTTCCTGGGAAAGTATAGCCAAAGAAATTCATTATCTTCATTTTCTTCACATGTAGTATGTTGGTAATTAGTACTGCTTACCAAGGATCCCTGAGATAAAACTTTCCAAGATTCTTCCTCAATCTGAGCACTTAAGTCTGAGTTTTCCAAATATGTGTTGGTACTCTATGAATAAGCATTACAAGTTTCTGAAGGAGAGGATTCATCTTCAGGTGAAGCATCTTGAGGTCCTGCAGAAACCCAAGCCATCCCAAGAGTTTTACTCAAGAACTCTTTTCAGATATGTGGTTTAAAACAATGAACTTCTAATATGATTGTGTTGGGCCTGGAATGAATCTGCTTTGAACAAACACAATGGTCTCTCTCAGTGGCTATGACATCACAATGTGAATTTGCTCCCAGCATTTAATGAGTTATGTACAAATTAACTGTATTTCTTTTCTCATATGTTGAGGTTTATGAAGTGTTTTTACGTGCCTTGGATTCCAAAGACCTTTTTACATGAAAAATTCCAGTCAATCAACCAACCAATAACAAACAAACAGATAATCAAACTTCTATAGGCTCTAGTATGTTATTTCTTTTCAATAATAAGTACACTTGCTCGAGAACAGCCATGTGTTCCTTCATACTGTTCAGTACCAGAAAATATACAGAAAATGAATGTTTATAAGCAAGGTCTAGGCCACTGGTGTAATACATTTTATTTATTTATTTATTTATTTATTTATTTATTTAATTTTGGCAGGTTTTTTGTGTAAACACAAGGTTTAATTATGCCAAGGTTAATACACAGTAGAAAATTTCTGGGTAACAATATATGTTTACATTCCTGAGAAAATATTTTTCTTTTTTTTCAAAGTTTTATTGATAAACATATAGCAATGAGACAGTTTCAAATCAAATCGAAAGTACAGTTTCAACAAATAGTACACTGCATATATTCTTCTTAGTGGTTAATTACTGTACAAGATGCAGACTTGTGATCCTACTTACAAACACCATTAGAAAAAATCGTTCTATTCATTAAGAAAATGCAACTATATATCTATCCCAACCACTTTTAATACACAGATACAAAATGGACATTCATAGTTATATTCCAATTTTTTTAAGTTCCGTTGTTGAATATTATAGGTTTGTAAACTCAGCAAAATATTCTAAAAGAGTCCAGTAGCCCATAATAGCATTGGGTCTTCTGTTTAACTGGCAATGTCAGAAGTCCCATCTTCCTGGCCATCTCAGGCTTCTAGGGCACAATGGTATTCATTGGTTTCTCTAGAGGGCAAGCGTGCATTTAGGGGATGAAGAGGTGAAAGCAGCCCTTGTGCAAGAGGCCACATGCCTCACAGACACAGAATGTATGGCAATACAGTTTCAAGCAGGAAAAGGAGCCTGGGTAGGAAAGCAGATATCTTCATGGCTGCCTCACACAGGAACACAGCGTCCAAAAAAGCCAATCCTTGGCCAGACTCAATAGGTTGTAATGGACAGTCAATTGCTTGATCCTCACACCTTGTGGAAGGACTAGTGTGAGGACGCTTTCTGACAACTCTTGGTTGTCCAACAGCATTCGTCATGAATTCCTTGCCAGTACATTTGCTTAGCAGTGTTCTCTCTCCTCAGAATCCCTTATCGATCTGTCCTTCCTGTTTCCTCCTCTAGTCCCATTTCCCTACATGGATTTTCCTTCCAGCTCTAACAAGGTGTTCTCCTACCACCTACAGAGTATCTGAAATGTCTCTATGTCCCAAAGCCCACAGAGTATGTCCCATGGGTCTTTAGATTATTTTGTTTCAGAACTTATACTCAATGTGCCTAGTGGTATTCTGAGTCAGATTTTTTCCCTTTGAAGATAGTACAGGACACACTGGTATCTCTGGATGTACTTCACGGTGGTCATGAATGATTTGGTGCTATTGTTTGGAGAGCTTGAGAAGTTTTCTATTCCATGATCACTGACTCTCCCAAGGTAAGGGGTACACGTAAATTCTTCTCCAAGGTGATTTTTCCCACTAAACACACACTTATCATATTGCAACTCTAATCATAAGAAAAAACACAGGAGTGATTGGGGAGAAGCTTCAGTTGACTAAGCACTTACTCAGATATCGCAAGTTCCTGAATTCAATCCAGGGTGAGGAATATATTTAAGCATATTCAAATATACTTTAATTGGGTCTAAAGTTTAACTGTCTGTAAGTAAGCTGAGATATTAACGGCCCTGAATTCAAAATATGTATTCTCTTTTTGGTTTCAACGTGATCATCTGTGTTCTTTGCCTTGAGCAGTTTTATATGGACTATAGTGAGTATCTAAAAAAAACTGGCAGAATTTATTAATATAGTTGAAACTTTAGAATAATTTTAATACATCATGTGTTTTTAAAATATTACATGCTACTTGTTATTTAGAGAAACATCATGTAATTATATGAAATTTGAAGATATCTTGTGCCATATATATTTTACATACCTCCTTTAAAACAGGTATGGCTTTACTTCCGCTCTAAATTCTGTGACAGAAGAAGACCTTTGTCATTTCTGTTTCAGTTTGGTAAATCAAAAAAGATTAAACTGAATAATGAAGCACTGCATAATTTTACTTTCAAATGTTCTGCAGACCTTCTTACCTTCTAAATCTTCTTAATGAAAAGTTCCTCATTAATTATGATTGCTCTGTCAGAGCTATTCCACTCAATAGACATAACAGTTTCACACTCAATGAATTTCCAGATTTTGTGGAAAGTATAGCCAAAGAAATTCATTTTGATCCTTTGCTTCACAGGTAGGAATTAGGTAATTTGTATTGTTCATTTAGGTTCTTTGAGATAAACCCTTCAAATATTCTTCCTCAATCTGAGAACTTATGTCAGAGTCTTTAGGGAAATTCTTGACACTCAATGAATTTGCATTAAAGTTTCTGAGGGAGATGATTCATCTTCAGGTGAAGCATCTATAGTGCCTACAGATATCTGGGCCTATCCAAGGAGACTTTTCCTGAGGACCTCTTCTCAGATATGTAGTTGAGATATCTGAGCTTCCAACATGCATGTTTTGGGCACGGAGTGAATCTCACTTAAGTCAACACAATGGTTGTCAATCTGTGTGGCCTTGGTATCACTATGTGACTTGAAACCTAACAGTTAATGTGTCATATCCAAATTAAATGTATTTATTTCATCGCATATTGTGGTATCTGATGTGTGTTTAAATGCAGTGCTCCCCAAAATACCTTTTCCAATCAACTAATCACATTAAAATACCAAAGGAAACAGTGAAACTTCTTGCAGCTCCACTATGTTATTTCTTGTGCCTGTAGAATACACTTCCTCAAGTAGAGGCGTGTGTGGTTTCATAATATTTACTATCATAAAATATACAGCCGATGACATATTCTATACAAGGCAGAGACCACCGTTGCAACAGATGTGATATAGTTCAAATGAAGACAACATCTCAAAATTGGAATATATTTAGTATATTTTATATTATGAGAATTGATTATGGAAATTTGTCCAAAATATTTCATGAGTCAGAAAGGATGATGTTGGTTATTGGATTTTGTGTTACTGATATGTTCTTTGTTTGTGCACAGTCTCACTATGAATCTGCATTTCTTAGTGATTCCTGTGAATTATGTCCTCGATGTTACAGGATTTATATTTGGTTCATTCTGTCCAAATAAATCTCTACTTCACTACACATGAGGATGGCAACAGCATGGCATCTTTAGCTCTAGTGATATAATATATAAACATTCGGAATATACATAGGGGAAATAAACTTGCAAGCCAGTAAAATAACATAAGAGGTATAGTGGTTTTACAGTCTTCATGATTTACACAATTTTATTTGTTAAAATTTCATTTTAAATGTTTACGTTTAAGTTCATAAGAGATATTGTTACAAGATTCCCTGATTTTGCATTTCTCTGGCTTATGTTTGACTATAGTACTTGTCTCACAGGATAAATTTGAGCATATATTTCCTTTTTGTATTTATTGCAAATGTTGAGCAGCATTGAAATTTAATCCTCAGCAAACATCCGGTTGAATTTAGCACTGAATATCCATGTTCGGGAGTGTTGTATGTTAGTAAGTAATTTCATTTTAGTATCTATATCATTTCCTCATGTTGGAGTACTCCCAGAATATATACATATATATCTTCTCTGTTGAGTTTTAGGAATTTGGAGTTATCAAACACTCTGTCCCCCTCTTTGTTGTCTTTGAAATATTGACAGAAAACCTTTTCTACATAACAATCTGGAATACCTGTTACTATAGTCACTTCACACTTTTAATTCTTTACTGATTAAATTTTGAGTGTTTCATTCTTCTATTTGAGGATTGTAGATAGATTTAACTAACACTATTGTATTTTTCAAATGAAACAGATATTAGCCTTATGAATTCTTTGTCTCACTTGTATATGTTTGTGAGGTAATCTGTATGACAATATCCTCTTTTAGCATTTTGGGAATGGCTTCCTCATGTTTTGAGAACTTTGAAATTCGGAGGTAGTGGATGCATATCTTGGTCTCTGTCTCTGTCTTTGTCTCCGTCTTCGTCTCTGTCTCTGTCTGTCTGTCTGTCTGTCTGTCTGTCTGTCTGTCTGTCAGACTCTCTCTCTCTCCCCTTCACTCTCAATCTCACTCTCTCTCTCTCTCTCTCTCTCTCTCTCTCTCTCTCTCTCTCTCTGAATATCTCTGTCTCTCTTCTCTCTAAAGCTCTCGCTGTCTTTCTCTCTCTATCTCTCTCTCTGTAACTTTTTCTTTCTCTCTCACTCTCTCTTTGAATGTTAGGTAAGTGTGTACAGTGTTTCAGTGTCTCATTATTAAATTGGAGTCATAGTGATCTGTCTGTTTGCAGCCTCTGAATAGCTGGGGTTACACTCATGTGAAATTCTGTTCAATCTCAATTGCTTTTCCATTATTCATGTTAAAGGGACCAGAAGAAAATTACTAGAGATCCAAACCTCCTGACATGCACCTGATTCCCGATACTTTAATATGCTTAGCTATTTTGCTGGCCCATCTCTTTGTTTTCATACATATGCTTCTTCATGGCCTCATCTACATTGTGCTTTAGGTTGAGAAATATTGTTTTTTATATTTTAATTTTGTATTTATTAAATAATACCTTAAGAATGAAATAGCAATGAGACAGTTTTAAAACTGATTAGTAGGACAGTTCAATTAGTAATACATTGCATACTGTTGACTTCTTAGTGGTTATTCACAGTACAAGTTGCAGTCTTTATATCCTGTCCAGAAACAGTTTTACTATGAATTTTTCTTCTCATTGAATTAGGAGACTGTAGCTGTATGTTTATCCAAAATATTTTACATATTCAGATACAAAATTTTCCTTCATTTTTATAACAATTTTGTTTATTGTTGTTGCAGATGAGTAGTTCATTGTCATATAGTAATTGTAGGTGTGTGAATTCTGCAAAATATTACAATATAATTAGATACTCTGTAATAGTATTTGATTCCGTGTGAGTCTGAAACTATAGTTAATTAACATATTAGGGGGAATTCTATGCATAGGCCCACTCGTTCTATATGTCTTAAGGTTTTTATTTCATTTCTGCTGAGTGTCTTTTGTTTGTTTGTTTATTTATTTGTTTTTTCTTTGTGATTCATGTACCGTTTCAGATAATGTCTATTAAGTTCCCACATTAATAACATGATATAGGTTGTTAAATTTTCATGGTTTTTTTTTTGTGGGCTGGAATGTCCTCTCTCAAAGGCTGAGGGG
Organism: Octodon degus; assembly: GCF_000260255.1. Classification (NCBI taxonomy): domain Eukaryota; kingdom Metazoa; phylum Chordata; class Mammalia; order Rodentia; family Octodontidae; genus Octodon; species Octodon degus. The sequence continues at coordinate 167,218 of NW_004525048.1, forward strand.
AAGCTTCCTGTATCATACGAATCCTGAAGACTGCGGAATGATCCTGAGGAGTACAGTTGTGGAATTTTTGTTCAAGCTTCAAGTGATTTTCAGTGGAATTTTCTTTTCCCACATGAAAAAAAGAGAACACTTTGCAACTATTCAAATTATGATGTGGAATTTTAACTACAGTATTTTCTGGTTGCACTGTGTACACACGTGAAGCAGGTCCTTTGTAATCAGAGAAGAGGTGGCATTGCTTTAGCTGCATTAACGTAAAGTTAATAATTGTTTATTAAATGTTCCTTGAAAAACAATTTTAATGGTTAAATAATTCCCTGTGGATATGTTTTAAATTAAGCAGCAATTCTCTGTTAAATATTTGAATAATTTAAAAATTTGGATGCACCTGTCACCTTAGTGTAAATTTCTAAGTAAAATCACTTGGACTTCTCATGCTTTGGAAATAACTTTGCTAAAATGCTCCCTCAGAAAAGTTATA
>NW_004525048.1:167903-183015 GCF_000260255.1 Octodon degus
GGACCCTGTAGTGTGCTGCAGTGCTGGCCACCGGAAGTGGGCGTGGTGGCGCACACCTGCAATCCCAGTCCTGGGGAGTCTGAGACGGGAGGATTACTGAGTGAGATGCATAGGGAGACCCTGTAACAAATAAAAGATTAAAATAATAAAAAAGTGTCATATATTTTGTCCAAGATAATTATTGAATACATATTTATCACTGTCATATCGCTTCCTGCAACAGTTTGAGGATAAACAGCATAAGGTGCCCTTTTTATTTCAATTGATTGTTCTTTCTATCAAGGTGACATTGTCTGCATTCAGGTCCTCTAACACTGCTTTCTTTTCTGAGGTCCTTGAGATGTACCATATTTTTTCATGCATCACTTTTAATTTTGTGACTGCTCTCATGAGTAAATATTTTATCTTTTATAATGGATATTGCTGAACTCTTTCCCTGTTCGGTGGATTTATTGAGTTCTTCTTGTTGAGATTGTTGGTCTTTTTGGTTACTTCCTAGAATATCTCTCATTATGCTGCACAGGAATTGTTTTGGTTGTCATGAATATCTTTTATTTTTCTTTCTCAATGAATTATTTCACTTATCTTCAAAAGCTGAAACAGAGCTTTGCACAGCATATAAGTCTGAACTGGTACATCTTTTTTAATAGGGTTTTGTTCATTTTTTTCTTGATATCTTGGATTGTGAGGAGAATTTTGAAAGCACTTTCATAAATTTTTCATTAAATGTGATCGTTTTGTTTTCTCCAGCAGCTTCTAATTACTTGGTATTTTTTCTGAATTTCTCAATTCTTTATTATATACGTGGATAGACTTTGAAATAAGTTGACATTATTTGTAGTTTTGTATTTCTTTACATATTTCATAACAGATGGTTTCCTCAGTTTAGTACCTCTTCTGCTTTAGCACCTGCTGAAGTTATTTTTAAATGTTTTATTTTGTCTCGTTAATCATCAGTGGTTCCTACCATTTTAAGTTGTTGTTTGAATCATCTTTCTGCTGATGATTAATTATTTTGTGTATCCTACTTACGTTATCTTCCCTTAACTTTACATTATTTGCAAAGATGCTTTCAAAATCTGTGTCCATTTTCATCTTCATTCAATTTTTTTGCTCATTTTTAATGGAGTTTTTGTTTCTTATATACACTGATATTTTGCCTACACAGTAAAGGGCCTACTACTTAGATCTGAAGATGTTGGTGCAGCTAATGAAAATGTAAGAAAAGATCTATTAAAAACAAATATGATTGGGGTTGGTGAGATGACAGAGTGGTCTAAAGATCCAACTTAGAACAAGCCTAGCAAAGCACAGGGACCGATGTTCAATCCCCCAGCACCACATGCCAGCCAGCCCCGCCCCCTGGTGGGCTGAGCTGGCCACACACACACACACTCACACAGGCATGCACGTGCGCGCGCACGCACACACACACACTCACACATAAATAAATAAAATTTTTAAAAATACAAATATGATGCAGAATAAAATAATCCATCACGTGCATGATGATGAAAAGACGAACAATGTGAAAATAATAGGCATCAATGAGAAAGATGCAGTCAATAAAAAAGACATTAAAAACATATAGGCGAATATAATAGCAGAAAACTTCAAAAATTTGAGGAATCAATCTAACTCTCATGTAACCAATGCATACAGAATGCCAGGTAACCTCAAGGCAATTAAAAACACAATGAGATGTATAATAGTCAAGATTCCAAAAATTCAGAACAAGAGTAACATACTGAATGCCGCTAGAGAAATGAAGCAGAACACATAAAAAAATCAGAATTACTGATGATTTTTCCTCTGAAACAATGAAGTCAAGAATAGCATGGAGCAGAGTACTTCAAATATTCTCTGAAAACAAATTCTAGCCCAGACTACTATACCATTCAAAACTCTTTTTTAAGTTGGACTGAGAAGTGAAATACTTTCACGACAAAAAAAAAGAAAGAAAAAAAACCTAAAGAATTTCATAATGACAAAATACTTACACAATCACCTTTAAGGTGTTCAAAATTCAAAGAATGAGTTCAGAAGCAACCAAGTAAAAAGGCAAGCAACTAATCACAGCAAGGATTAAATGGCACAAGAAATATAGCATGCCAATCGTAAGTCAATATATCTCAATTATAACCATCAAATTAAATGGACTCAATTTACCAATTATGAGAAACAGACTGGTACAGTGATTTCGGGAAAAAAAAATCCAACCATATTCTGTATAGAAAAAAACACATTTAATTCTTATGGACATTCATAAGCTGAATGTCAAAGTATGGAAAAAATATTAATCATCACAGCACCTCAGAAAACAGCAGGAGTAGCAATCAATTTGTCAGAGAGTTTCTACTTCAAACCAAGAATGGTCAAGAGAAATAATGAAAGCCACTATATGCTAGTTATGGGAAGAATTCAAGAGGAAGAGGTAACACTCATTAAAACGTATGCACCAAACACGCAATCACCCAAGTAGGTAAAGAAAATCTTAATGGATATTAAATCCTTACCAGAAATTCTTAACCCCACCTTTTCCCAAAAATATAGATCAACCAGACAAAAACTTAGCAAAGAAATAACAGAACTGAAGAAGAACTTGAACCAAATGGACTTGGTGAACATATGCACATTTTCCAACCAAACACAGCTGAATACATATTTTTTTCAGCTGCACATGGCTTACTTTCTAAAATAGAGTACATAATTGTCCATAGGTCATTCTTAAGTATATGCAAGAAAACAGAAATAATCGCATGCATATGATCTGAACACAATGCAATGAAACTGGAAATAAATGACAAAAGTAACCAGAAAAGAAGTGAGACAACACTGGGTCGTGGTATCCTAATAGAAAAGAGCCTAGACCAGGCAGTGAGTGAGATGACCCCTGGCCTTTGTGATCCTGAATAGAGCAGAAGTCCAGGCACCAAGAGTGAATGAGAGGACCCAGGGCCTGAGAATTCTGAATAAACACAGAGCCCAGGCTTAGCATTTGACTGAATCCTTCTAGGGCTCGCTGATCCTCATTCAACCAACACTGAAGGCCTAGCACAGAACCCTTCAGCGGAACTCAATGTAAAAAGACTAGAAGCAAGAAACACCCAACTGATTCAGGAGCAGATCATCTTGAAAAAGAGCACAATTGGTACAGTTCTAATGGCTGCAGCAGAAAGAAGAGGAGCAGAACATCAAGACCCAAACAACTCCCACTTGGAGGAAACTGAACTTCATATATCTGGACCTGGTAAAACAGTAATAAGTCCATCTAAGTTCTACACCAAACAGCCTAAGATAGTGGTATACAAAAAGAAAATGTGAAGGAACAAAATGCAGTCCCAACCCCCAGTCCACCCTGTAAAATTGCAGAGGACACTATCGCTGAGGAAACGAGATCACATACCAGCTATTTCTGAAATAATAGCGTTTTCAGTGAAGAAACAACTGTACAAACGTATGGAAGAAATCAGAGCAGAAATAATTTCAGAACTAAAATATGTAGTGATAACTATGTACAAAAAAGTAATAAGGGCTTTGAAAGAATTCACTGATAAAAATAAAGCAGATATAAAATTTATGAAATCAGTAAATAAGCAATTTATAAAAGAAATAGAATGTATGAAACAGGTTCAAAATGATATACAGCGAATTAAAACCTCAACCACAAACTGGTTAATCCGTTTCAACAAAAGTGAAAATAAAATTTCTGACTTTGAAGACAAGGGGGCTAGTTAAAAAGCAAGAAAAAATATCTTCCAGTTTTTATGATCAGCAAATATTTACTGAGGGAATGAATGCTCCTGTCAAACAGTGGGACAGGAGGGGGATTTGGCCTGAGCTGATAGTTGCCCACGAAAGAACCTCTTTAAAATAAATAGGATGCGTGAAAAAATAATTCAATACATTCAAAATTATATAAAGTTGAAAAATGTGAGGCAAATTGGCATCAATGTGAAGAAAGAAGTTAATAGGAGTGATATAAAAAGAATACGGGCAGAAGTAATAGCAGAAAACTTCCCAAGTAGGGGCAACAATCTGACATTAACCTATCTGAAGCATATAGAACTCCAAATATCATCAACCCAATGAAAACTACACAAAGATATACAGTAAAGAAGATCCTAGATATTCAGCATAGAAATATTATACTAAAAGCCGCTAAAGAAAAAAAAACAGATTAAATTTAGTGAAAAAAGCAATATGAATAACAACAGATTTCTCTTCACAAGAAGAGCATGGGGCAACATAATTCAAGTCTTAGGAGAAAACTAACTTCAACCCAGACTGATATATACTGCAAAACTCTCTTTCAAGTGTAATAGAGAAGTGAAATACTTCCACGACAAAGAACAATTAAAGAATTTCAGAATGATAATGCCAAGCATACAGAGACTAGTAACTGATGTTCTAGAGGGGGAATAAATTGATAAAAGCTCCATGATTGAGAAATAGGGCAAACAATTAGACACAGGAAATAAAGAGGTATAAAATAGTAGTCTTTCAGATATTCCTTTGTGTTCAGCAGCAAAATATATCCATCAGCACACTAAAAATGAACTTATATTCCACGCTATGGGGCAAGATTCCACCTGAGTCTACAGGGTGGATTTCAAAGAAATAGCTGTGGCTCAGTACCACAAGGGATGCCTAGTCACCAGTAACTGTCATGGTCATAATGCATGTCCACAACATACTAGGACTTTGTGCGATATTCTATCCTGAAACTGTTAGAAGTGTTGGTCATTTACTTGCTATTCAAGTATTTATTTTATGTTTTAATCTCAGTACTACTTTGCTATCATGAAGACTTTTTTTAGTTCAATTGTTTAGAAATATTACTAATTAGTATATAATTTTCTGAATATTGCTTAATCTTAATGTTTGCTCTAAGATTTATACTATATCTTTGACTTATCATTTATGTAAAATTTATTGTATGATACCTTCTCCTAGAATTAGAAATTTTAGAGCTTCTGCCTACCCTGAACTTGAGGGATATACAGGTACCTGCACAGGCACAGAATGGCTGAGAAATTATTCCACACCCTTGGGACGACCTCCTCAACACACAACAGCACTGGTACTAGCCCGCCTAGCGATAGGAATTTCTGCTACTTTCCAAGAACAGCCAGACCCAGTCCTATTCCAGGCCTGGTGAGGGTTTATGAGGGCTTCTGGCAACACCACACTAGCAGGACCTACTGGTCACAGACCAGGAGCAGCATGGGTGAGACACTCTTCAAACATTTTAGGAAGCTTCCCACCACTCCAAAGTGCCTCCCTTACTCTGTGTGACCAGGAGGTATATCTGCCACGTTCCAGGCAGATATAATTTAGTGAAAAAAGCAATATGAATAACAACAGATTTCTCTTCACACAGAAGTCCTGGCACAGGCACACTGGGTGTGTGGGAGAGCTTATGGCTACCCTGTGCTGGAATGAGCTTCTGGCCGCAACTCAGACTCAGCATGAGTGACACCATTTTTCACCCTCTTGAGATGCCCCCATTACTCTGTAATCCTTCTCAGCACCCCACGCATAGAGTAGGAATTTCTTTAACTTTTTATGAACCCCAAAATCCAGTCTTAGTCCAGGCACTTTGAGTGTGTGCGGGAGCTGCCTCTCTCCCCTACTCAACTATGTACACTCCAGAAAAATCTCAGGCCTGGCATAAAAGCCAGGGGTGAAACCCTGCTAATGCAATCCCTGTATAGAGTGTAGGGGAAAGATCAAACCAGCTAGTTCAGCAGCAGAATATCTTGCCAGAGGGGCACAACATTTTCAACCCCAATGGTACCAGCACAAAGGAGCTGAGCACAGCAGGTAAACCCAAGCAATGCACAAAAGGATAAATCCAAAATTTGTAGATCTGCCCCTGACCTTCAGGAAGTGCTAAGGTTATAACTGAAACAATGATCTAAAACAAATGTCATGAGACAGAGCTGCACAAAATGAAAATAAGAAGTGGAAAAATGCCATCTAAGAACCCAAGCCCACCCATAAAAAAGCAGAGGACAATCACACAGAACATGTTGGCCATCAAACAACTGAAAGCAATGAATCAATAGCTTCTGAAATACGGAAATTGCTGCAGAAAAGGATAGAGGAGCTCAGATATGAGATTAAAAAAGAAATCGGTGAATTAATACCATCTGCACTAAATCATCAAATGCAGAAACATATAAAGAAAACCCAATGCATGCTCAGGACAAGTGCAGAGGACACTATCTCAGGTGAAATGTATGAATTAATTTCGTCAGTATTAAATAAGCAACATCAGAAAATCATAGAGGAAACCAGAGCAGAATTCTACTATACTACCTAAGCTCAAATGTACAAAATAATAACATCAACATTAATAAAGCAACCACAAAATATTATAGAGGAACTCAGAATGGAATACTGGTCTGAAAAAAAAATGAATTTTCAGAATTCATAGTATTTGTAGTAAATTATCAACCACAAAAACCTAGAGAGGAAAGCCAATCTGAAAACAACAAGGCAGTAAAAGAATTTATAACTTTTCCTAAAGAAGATATTGATATAAAATTAAGGTAGATTAGAAAAATGATGAATTCATTGAATGAGTCACACAGGAAAGAAATAGATCGCATGAAGCAGAATCAAAGAGATATAGAGGAAATCAAAATCTCAATCACAAGCTTAAAAACCGTTTAAGAAAGGTGAATACAGAGTTTCCGACCTTAAAATCCCTGGAGCAGCTAGTGAAAAGGTATGTTAGGATCTCTTAAAAACAACGAGGATGAAGGAAATAATAATCCATTACCTTCAAATTCATGCAAAGATGAACAATGTGAGACTAATAGGCATCAATGAGGAACAAGGAGTCACTACAAATGATATTAAAAAATATGGGCAATAGTAAATGCAGAAAGCTTCCCAAATATGAGGAAACAATCTGACATTCACATAACTGAAGCATACAGACCGCCAAGTAATCTCAACACAATCAAAAACACACAGAAATATATAATAGTCATGATCCCAGAAATTCAGCAAAGAATTATGTATTGAAAGATGCGAGAGAAGTGTAGCAGATCGCATGCAAAGGAAAACTCATCAGAATTACCGACAACTTCTCTTTACAAACCATAAAGGCAAAAAGAGCATGGTATAGAGTACCTCAATCCTCTATGGTAACAAATGCCACCCCAGACTACTATACCCTTCAAAACTCTTTCAAGTGGGATGGAGAAGTGAAATCCTTCCATGAAAAGGACTGAAGAATTTCTCGAGGAGTAAAAAAACCCTAAACAAGCTACTGAAAGATGTTCTGGAGAGGGAAAAAATTTGTCAGAAGTCCACGAATGGATCAAAACAACCAAAAATGGGGTAAGCAATTAAACACAGGAGAAAAAGGAGTAAGCAATAAAGAAAAATAACATGTCAATCATAAGTCAATGCATCTCATTTCGAAACACCAAACTGAATGGACTGTATTCATCAGTTAAGAGAAATAGACAGGCACAGTGGATTTGGAAATAAAATTCAAAAATATGCTGTTTTTAAGCAGCACATTTAACTCATACAGACATTCATTGGCTGAAATTCAAAGGATTGACCACAAAAGTATATGTTCAGCACCTCAGAATAAAGCCTGGGTGACAATCCTATTCTCAGACAGAATCAACTTCAAAGAGCACATGATCAAGTGAAAGAAAGACAGGCACTAGATATTTGGAAAGAGTTAAATAGAAGAGGAAATGGTCACATTCTTAAATATGTATGCACCAAACACAGCATCAAACAAATATTTGAAGCAAATCTTAATTAACATGAAAAATGTAATATCCTGCACTACAATCTTAACAGGACACCTTAAAACACCATTATCTCCAAAAGGTAGTTCGATAGAAAAAAAAAAAAAAAACCTTTGGAAAATAATAAGAGAACTGAACCAGATCTTCAAACAAATCAAATTGTTGGAAATATAGAGTGTTTCACGCAAACCCAGATAAACATATATTTTTCTCCGCAACACATGTCATTTTTTAAAGCAAACCGCATACTGGCCCACAGGTCATGCTTAAGTATATGTAAGGAAACAGAAATGGAAATCCCATGCACATTATCTGACCACAGTGCAATAAAATTGGAAATAAATAAGAAAAGAAACCAGAAAAAGACCTTAAATATATGGAAATTTAGAGAAAAACTACTCTGCAATAAATTGATCAGAGAAGAAATTAAACAAAAAATTCAACATTATCTACAATGCAATGAAATTTAAAGGACAACTTATTGGAACATATGGGACACGTTGAAATCATTTCTCAGAAGGAAATTCAAAGCTATGAACTCACACATTACAAAAACAGAACAGGAACAAAAAAATACCATAATGCTGCACATTCAAGAAATATAAAGGAAGTTGAAACCTAACACAGAGGCCAAGATAGGAAGAAATCATAAATATTAGAGCAGAAATTAATTCAATTCAGAAGAAGAAAACAATTCAAACAATTAAAAAAGCTAAAAACTGGTTCTTTGAAAGATTAACTAAAATCTATAAGTCCCTAGCTAACATTATCAATAGATGAAAAGAGAAAATTCAAATAAAAGAAATAAGATAGGAAAAGGGTGTATTTTCCAAAGACACATTGTAAATTCAGAAGATTATAAATAGTAACTTAATGAATATTTGCTCCCAAAGAATAGAAGACATGTAAGAAATGGACAGACTAATAGAAATTTACAAATTTCCACAATTGTATCAACAAGATCTTACCACGCTCAATAGTCCAATAACAGCCAATGAAATAGGGGATGCAAACAGAAAAACTCCTGAGAAAGAAAAGCTCATGACCAGATGGATTTGCAGCTGAATTCTATTAGAACTTTAAAGAAGATGTAGTCCATATGCTACTCAATATCTTCCATGGAATTGAAAAGGAAGCAATTCTCCCAAAATCATTCCTGGAGGCAAATATACTGATAATATGGAAAGATGCAATTAAGAAAGAGAACTACAGGCTTATCTCCATCATGAACATAGATGTTGAAATCCTCAATAAAATCCTAGCAAATACAGTACAGCAAATCAAGAAAATCATACACCATGACCAGGTAGGATTCAATTTAGTGATGCAGGGATTTTTCATTATTGGAAAATCTAAAAATATAACACACGATATCAATAGAGTGAAATCTGAAAAGCACATGATCATTTCCATTGGTGCAGAAATTGTTTTTGACAAAGTCCAACACTTACTCATGTTAAAGGCCTACAGAAGATTGGAACAGATGGCCTTTACTTCAATCTAGTAAAAGCCATTCGTAAAACCCTAACAGCAAACATAATCCTAAAAGGGGAAAAAGTGAATATTTTACTCTTTGATCTGGTACAAGACAAGGATGTCCTCTATCTCCATTCCTATTCAATATAGTTCTGGAATCATTAGATACCAGCATTAGACAAGAGGAAAAATGAATGAATAATAATAGGTAGGAAAAAATGAAATTAGCTTTATTAGCAGACGACAAGATACATTATTTCGAAGATCCAAAATGCTTCACCAAGAAACTACTAGAATTAATACAAAAATTCAGTAGCATAGCAGGTTATAAAGTCAATACCCAAGAGTCAATATTATTCGACTGTACAAAAAACAACATACTGAGAGGGAATTTGTAGAAAAAATAACATTTACAAAAGCACCAAGGAAAATGAAATACCTTGGAATTAATCTAACTAAAGAAGTCAAAGATCTTTTTCAAGGGAAATTCCATTAATCTGACAAAAGATCATAGAGGATTTCAGAAGATGGAAAAGTATTCCATGCTACTGGATAGGAAGAACCAACATCATTGTAACGGTGGCTACACTCTTAAATTTACTGTACAGACCTAATGCAAACCATATCAGACTAACACCAAGATACCTCACACAGTGAGAAAAGTCATTCCTAAAATTTATCTGGAAGACAGAAAGGACTTAGAGTAACTAAGGCAATCCTGGGCAATGAAGGCAAGGCAGGAGGTATTACAATTCCGGACTTGAAATTATGCTACAAGGATCTGATGATAAAATCTGCATGCTACAAGAAATAAAATAGACCTGAGGATCAGTAGAATAGATTAGAAGAGCCTGAATCACCTATGAACACACTCATCCATCTTATCTTTGACAAAGGTACCAAAAGTACTCACTGCAAGAAAGATAGCCCTTTTATCAAACATTGCTGGAAAAAGTGGATCTCTACATGCTGAAAAATAAAACTTGAGCCAGGTCTACCACCACTCACTGATCTGGTCAAAATGGATTAAAGATTGAAATATGAAGGCAGAGACACTAAATCTCCTGGAAGAGAAAGGAGGAGGAACAGTTAAAGACATAGGAGTAGGCAAAGAATTCATGAAAGGAAATCAAATGACACAGGAAACTGTAGACAGAATTAAAAATTGTGACCTGTTCTTCCTGAGAAGTTTTTTCATGCCCAAAAAATTACCAGCAATGTGAAAATACAACCCAAAAATTTTGAAAAATTCATGACAAATAAATACTCTGCAAGAACTGCTCTCTATAATTTATAAAGAATGAAAAAAAAAAAAAACTAGGGCAAAAATATTTAAAGACCCAATCCAGAAACGGGCATCTGAGATGAACACATGCTTCTCAGAAGATGAAAATAAGAAGTGAATAAAAAAGAAATAAATGAACTACATCACTAGCAGTCTGTGATATGTAAATGAACACAATAATGATATATCATCTCACTGCAGAAAAAAATGGCTATCATAAAGTAATTACCCAAAAATAAATGTTGTAGAGGCTGTGGGGAAATATGAACCCATCTACACTGTTTGTGGGAATGGAGACAGGTGCATTCACTATGGAAATCAGTGTGGAGAATCCTTAGAAAATGTGGACTAGAATTCTCATTTATACCAGATATTTCTCTACAGGGAATTTTCGCGGAAGATCTGAAAACATTGTATCATAGGGATATATGTGTGTCTGTGTTTATAGCAGCATAATCTGCAATATCCTAATCTTGGAAACAAACAAGATTCTCATTACCTGGGGAATGGTAGGAAAAGATATGACATTTTTACACAATGGAGTGTTACTCAGATATAAAGATTGATAAACTCTAAGCCTTTATGTGGAAGTCATGCCACTTGAATATATAGTCATAATTCAAAATAACCACACAAACATGTGTAAATATCCTATATTTTCCATAGTATAAGAACTCAAAAGAAGAAATAAATGTAGAAAGGTATCATGTAAGTAAAAGGAAAGCAAGATCTCGAGGACTAAATAACCAAAGAGGGAAAAGAGAAGAGTAAGGAAATATGACAATGTCAAGCCATACATTTATACGTAGATAATATGCAGTGCAATGATCCTGAGAATCTCCAGAAGATTTTTGAACCTAGCAGTTAAATGGAAAAATTCTCACACTGACTAATTATATATACTGATAATTGTGAAGTAAGCAATTGCACTGGTAATCTGTAGTAGCAGTTTCAAACTAGGAGTGCCAGTAAATATGGTCTTCTGTATACAGGCTGCTTCTCATAAGTGCCAGTTGTTGTTGTGCTGTCTCTCAGGTAAATGATTGTTCAAAAAGAACTATTTGGTGAACGATAGCAAGAGATGGGAAAAATAATATTGTGGGACTGTCCTTCTTCAAGTATATACATGATCAGATATTTGGACTTAAATATAAATAAAAGAAGTATATAATAATTTATGCCTATTTTAAAAATATATTCTAATTATTAAATATTTTTTCATCATTTCTGTAGGGAATTAAAGTTCAACATATCAATACTTGATAGAAAATACCTGTTCCGTGTTATGCCTAAGATGTTCAATATTCAGACAGATAGTGAGGTTCAGCTTAACAGCCTAGATTGTATTGTAATAACAATAAGCTTTTCTTCTGGATGGGTATCAATCTAATTTTGCAAACCAAAGTTAGAGGAAATTTAGGACGACAAAGAAAGCCAAATTTTGGCCTTAGACTTCCAATGTCATTTAAGAATCAAGACATATGAGAGTTTATACTGTAAAGTCTTGTAATTTGGTAGTGTCCCTAAATTTCTGATGAAGAAGTTTATGGGGCCAAAGGGGAAAGGGATTGATGATGTAAAGTGTGCCTATGGAGAGTCACATGGAGAGAAAACATTCTCTCAGGCTTTCACAAAGAGGACAATTGCCAAACAATGGCTGTGACACATCCACTTGGCAGACATTGACAGAGGTACTACAATTTGAGGTACAGAATCTCAGGATAAATCCTAAGGGAATTTCACTGACCTTATCAGACCCAAAAGTACAAATTTTGTTGCATAGGTCCTGCTTTACCATGTTCTTAACCATTCAGCAGAAAGTATAGAAACAAATATAAGAATTAAAAGCCATGCTGCTATTTTGAGCTATAAAAGGCTCAGGTCAACATTTTCTGACATTGTCAGTCAAGTAGAAGACCAATAATATTATGGTCTACTTTACTCTTTTAGAATATTTTTCTGAGGTTTCACACCTCTAATATTCATGTAATACAACTTAACAAAAATGGGGATACAGATAGTTGTTCATTTTGTATCTGTGTAGTCAAAGTTCTTAGGATAGATATATAGGTACATTCTTTTAATGAATAGACGAATTTTTTCTAGTGGTGCTTTTAAAAAGGATATCGTGTTTGCATCTTGTACAGCAATTAATCCCTGGAAAGAATGTATGCTATGTCTTAATTATTGAAACAATCTTAAATATTGAAACAAATCTACATATTTGTTTTTTAAAAAAGAAATAAAATGTCAAAATAAAGAAAATAATATTTAAAATAATATTTTAAGGACTTCACCTTGGTATTAATTGCAGCCTGATCTTAAACTCACTATGTAGTCAGTCTGCCTTGATTGTGCAGCAATCTTCCTGCCTCTTTCTCATATCTGCTATGATTTTAGGCATGTGCTACCACATTCTGCTCACATGTATTATTTCCATTAATATTTTACTGACAAATTTTTAAAATAATGTAATTAAAACATTAAAATTGAACCATGTCTTATGGCTATGACTGGAAATTCTGGGAATATCATAATTTCTTCCAGTAACAACTAGAAAACCTGGTAAAATTAAAAATAATTTTGAAGGCACCAAGACAATTAGGAATTGAAGGGCCTAAATTCCTGGAGAGAAGAAAACTACAGAGAGGTGACCAAAATTTTGTGCAAAGTAAAACCCTTGAGACATCACTATCTTTATTCTTGACAGAGATCAAAGCCTGAAATTGGAGGCATACAGCTGCCACCAGGGGACAAAGAATCCAATAGGTATTTGACAAACTTGTAAGACTGGAAAAAAATAATAATGTTTGTGGCATCCTCTATAGATAGGAAAGAAGGAACTAAACTATAATAAAAATATGAAAATAATAAGCATTTTAATTATAAAATCTAAAACTAATAATCAAAGCTAACTTTGTATTATTGGGTACAGATGTTAAAATTATCCTGGATGGAGTTCAGTAATACAAGATGTGATAGAAAACACAAAAGAAGTGTAAACTGATTTTTAAAAGAGTGAAAATAATGGCCAGGGAGATAGATCAATAGAATAACAGCTTGCTTTTCAAGTTCAAGGGCCTCAGTTCAATCCACAGTTCTGGAAAATCAAAAAGAAAAAACAAAAACAAACAAACAAAATAAAACAAACAAACAAAATAAAACAAACAAACAAAAAAAACCAAGAACAACAACAAAAAAAAATTTGCAATGAAATGAAAGGAGGAGACAGCTTTGCAGCACAAGTGCCTTCCTGGCATGGGTAAGATCTTGATTTTATCAGTGTTTTCACAAATTTTCTGATCAAGGGGATTATGTCACACCAGAGGAAAGTGATAGATGATGTAGAATGTGCCTAAGGAGTATCACATGGAGAGAAAAATTTCTCTTAGGCTTTCACAGAGAGCAAACTGGTCAAACAATGGCCATGACTCATCCACGTGGATGACACTGACAATGAAACTAAAAACTGCTGTATAGGGTTACAAGGTAAAATCTGAGGGGATTTGACTGACATTTTTAGATAGAAGAGTTACATTTTTTATTATATAGGACTTGCTTCATTTGGTCTTCATCATTCAGCAGAAAAGTATAAAACTGAGGAACAAAAAGTAAAGACATACTAATATGCTTAGCTCTAAAACGCTCAAGTCAACACCATCTGATGTTGCCCGTTTTACAGAAACCCTATAATATTGTACATTACTGAACTATTTTGGATTACTCTGATCCATTCATGTACCTACAACAAATGAATGGCAATTGAATACATATCTCTGACAAAAGTAATCAAAAAGGGAATAAAAATGGTCCATTTTATAGTGCATAACTATATATATACCTGTATATAAAAATAGCATAAACATACAGCTACTTTCTCTTAGTTAAGTGAGAAGAAGGTTTTGAACTAAGTGTTTAGAAAAGATATCATGTCTACATGTTTTATTAGATATAACTACTACAAAGAGAATAATATGAAATATATTAAATATTGTAACTGTAGTACTAATCTGTTTTGAATCTATCTCTTCGCTACTACTTTCTCAATAAAATTATTAATTAAAAAAGAAAGAGAGTTTTGCAGGGCATAGCAGTCTGTATAGTATTTCTTTTCATAGAGGAGATGAAGTACTCTGCTCCATGCTTTTCTAGCCTTCAGGATTTGTGTAAAGAAGTCTTCTGTAATTCTGATTCGATTTATTTTGATTGTGTTCTGCTTCTTTTCTCTAGCGGATTTCAGTATATTATTTCTGATCTGAATTTCTGGAATCTTGACTGTTATATGTCTCCGTGTATTTTTAGTTTGGCTGAGTAGAGTTCGTGTTCTGTATGGTTTGATTCCCAGAATGTCAGATTGTTTCTTCATTTCAGGAAGTTTTTTGCTACTACTTCTAAAGATGCACCTTCAACATTTAGAAACAAAGAGAAAACCAAACCCAGAGCCATAAAATTGGGAAGAAATCATAAAGAGTAGAGCAGAAATTAATTCAATTCAAATGAAGCAAACAGGTCAAAGAATTAATGAATCAAAAAGCTGGTTCTCTGAAAGATTAAATACCATTGATAA
>NW_004525048.1:183115-185085 GCF_000260255.1 Octodon degus
AGGCAAGAAAAAATTCAAATACAAGAAATAAGGAATAAAAAGGGTGCAAATGCCACAGACCCAGTGGAAATTCAGAAGATTGTCAATAGAGGACTTGAGAACTTTTCCTCTCATACAATAAAAGACACAGAAGAAATGGACAGATTTCTAGAAAGGTGTAAATTACCAAAACTGAATCAAGAAGACATAAGAACTCTCAATAACCAAACAACACCCAATGAAATATGAAATGTAATAAAAAATCCAACAGACAAAGAAAAGTCCAGGCCCTAATGGATTCACAGTTGAATTCTCCAAGAAATTTATGGAAGTTAAAATCCTAATACTCTACAAACTCTTTACTGAAATTGAAAAGGAAGCAGTCCTAGCAAAATCATTCCTGGAAGCAAGTATTATACTGATACACAAACCAGGGAAAGACACAACTAACAAAGAGAACTACAGGCCAGTCTTCCTCATGAACACAGATGCAAAATACCACAGTAAAATACAGCAAATCAACGGGAAGATTATAGAATATGACCAGGTAGGATTCATCCCAGGGATGCAAGGATGGTTCAATATATGCAAATCTATATATATAATACACTATATCTGTAGAGCCAAATCCAAAAACCACATGATCATCTTAATTGATGCAGAAAAGGCTTTTGACAAAGCCCCACAGTCATTCATGTCCAAAGTCCTAGAGAAAATTGCGATAGATGGCCTCTACTTCAATCTGATACAAATCATCTATGACAACCCAAAGGCTAACGTAATTCTAAATGGGGCAAATCTGAAATCTTTTACTGTCAGATCATGTACAAGACAAGGATGTCCTCTATCATCACTCCTATTAAATATAATTCTGGCATCATTAGCTAGAGCCATTAGACAAGAGAGAGACATAAAGTGAATAAGAATAGGTAAAGAAAAAGTTAAATTATCATTATTTGCAGATGACATGATACTTTAATTGGAACACCCAAAAACTCCACCAAGATGGTACTAGAATTGATAAACAAATTCAGTAGCATAGGAGTACACAAGTTCATTACCCAAAAGTCAATAGCGTTCCTCTACAGAGATAACAAACACACTGAGAGGGAAATTAGAGAAACAATACCTTTTACAATAGCACAGAGAAAAATGAAATAGTTTGGAATTCACTTAACCAAAGAAGTCAAAGATCATTTCAAGGAAAATTACATGTCTCTGAAAAAAAGAGATCGTACAGGATTTCAGAAAATGGAAAGATATTCCATGCTCCTGGATAGGAAGGATCAACATCCTGAAGATGGCCATACTCCCAAAATTGCTGTACTGATTTAATGCAATCCCTATCAAACTATCACCAACATGCCTAACAAGCCTAAAAAATTGTTTCTAATACTTATTTGGAACCATGAATTACCAAGAATAGCGAACACAATCTTGGACAAGAAAGACAAGACAGGAGGCATTACAATTCCTGACCTGAAATTATACTAGAAAGCTACTGTGATAAAATCAGCATAGTAATGGCAACAAAATAGACCTGAGGATCAATGCAATAGATTAGAAAATGCAGAAGCAAGTACAAAGACACTCAGCCACTTTATTTTTGACAAAGGGGCCAAATATGTTTCCTGGAAGAAAAATAGCCTCTTTAACAAAAGGTGCTGGAATAACTGTCCTCTCTACATGCCGAAAACTAAAACTTCACCAAGGTTTATCACCATGCACTAAGCTAAAGTCGAAGTGTATTAAAGATCTAAACATTAAAACACAAACACTAAATCTCCTGGAAGAGAAAGTGGGAGGAACTCTTGAAGATATAGGGGCAGGCAAACAGTTCAAGAACAAAAATCAAATCACAAAGGTAATACTTGAAAGAATTAAAAACTGTGACCTGCTCTTATTGAGAAGATTTTGCACATCAAAAAGTTACCAAAAAAATGAAAAGACAATCTACAAATTTTGAAAATATTACAAATAAGCACTCAGAC
>NW_004525048.1:186263-187444 GCF_000260255.1 Octodon degus
TCTCCATATTCTGTAGAGACTTAAAGTTTAACATATCAATACTAGATGGAAAATACCTGTTCCATGTTATGCCTAAGATGTTTGATATTCAGACAGATAGTGGTGTTAAACCAAACTGCATAAGTTGTAGGGTAATAAGCTTCTCTCTTGGAAGGATAAAAATCTAAGTTTGCAGAACAAAAATTAGAGAGAAAGAAAGGCTGCAAGAACAGCCAACATTCTGGACCCACCCTTTTAAAGTCAGTGAAGAGTCAGGGCATAGTTGATCCTATACTGTAAGAACATGTAACACAGTTGTGTCTCAGATTTTCTGATCAAAGAGATTATGGGGCCACAGAGGAAAGTGATCAATGATGTAGTGTGCCTATGGGGAGTCACATGGAGAGAAAACATTCTCTCACTCTCTCACAGAGAGCAAATAAGTCAAGCAATGGCCGTGACTCATCCACATGGCTGACACTGAGAAAGGATCTGCAAGCTCCTGTACAGGGTAACAGGATAATTTCTGAGGGAACTTGGCTAACATTATCAGATACAAAAAATAACATTTCTTATTATATAAGTCTTGCTACATCTTGGTCTTAACAATCTACCAGGAAATTATAAAAACAAGGTATAAAAAACAAAGCCATGTTAATATGCTGAGCTATGAGAGGCTCAAGTCAACAACTTCTGACATTGCTAGTCCTATGGATAACCCATTACTATTATGTATTACCAGACTCTATTGGATTAGTTTGTTGAATTCATACACATAAAATATTTAAATATCTAAATGGCAATGGAAAACCCATCTCTGACAAAACTAAACTTGAAAGGCTGAGAGAATGTTTTCTCTCCCTGTGACTCCTTTTATTGAGACAGGGTCTCACTATAGAGTTCAGGCTGGTCTTGAGCTCATTATGTAAACCAGGTTGACCTGTAGATCACAGTTTTGCTCCTCCCTTTTTTCCTATGGATTAAAATTTTCATCTCATGTCTTTCTTCTTCAACCAGAGCAGGACAAGGAAACCTAGAGAATCCCCTAACTGGTTCAGTCCACATGCTAGAACAATACCTTCCTTGCTCTAAATCAGGTTGGGGACTGAACACAGACCATATATCATGAATTTGCTGGTGGAGAAATGAATTTTCAATTAGGAAGAGGATTGGATCCCCAGTGAAAGACAACTTTGGTTTCC
>NW_004525048.1:188392-188881 GCF_000260255.1 Octodon degus
TGCCTTAGACCACTGAGCCATCTCTCCAGCCCCTCCCCTTATATATTCTTGATGTTGGACCGCTGTCTCTCCTCTAACCCATGATCCTCTCAGACTTCCTCCTATGTTTCCCCAGTTTCTTCCTGCTCTCCGTGCTTCTCCTCATGCTCCATCTCCTCTTCTTTTATTTATTTATTTTATTTTGGCAGAACCAGGGATCGAACTCAGGCCCTTTTGGCTGCCAGGGAAGCACTTATTCCACTGAACCATCCCCCCGGCCCCTCCATCTCCTCTTCTGATTCTCCTTGGCTACTGTGATTTTTCTCTCCTTATCCACCAATACCACACACAAGCTCCAGTTCAACAGAGGAATGTCAGCGGCAGTTTGAAGGAATTTTCAAGGACATTCAAATTAGTGGGAGCTTTACATTCCCCATTTTTTTTACATACAAACTAGGACACGAGTTGCAGCATACACCTGTAAGCCCAGCACTTGTGAAGCTGAGGCAG
>NW_004525048.1:189964-191038 GCF_000260255.1 Octodon degus
TGTTTGTGTAATGCAGAAAAAAATTCCAAGCAAAAATATCTAGGTGTATGCATTAGACCATCAGTGCTATACTCAAAGCACAGCTTTGTAGTCTCATTTAAAATGAAATGAAATATGTAATGTGTCTTGAAATGTAGGAAGTGACTCCTGGTCCTCATCTCAGTGCAAGAAGTCTATATTTGCAATCTGAAAAGTATATTATCGGAATCCCATCAAGTTACTCCAATGTACCACTACCAGCTCAAAATATGGTGAAAATAAAGATACTAAAGCATATTTATAATTATGGGGTAAAAAGGGGCCTTAAATCCAGCTACAAAGATAGCTTTCTGTAACAAAGAAACTGATCCAGGGCTGCACCTCGGTTTTATTCAAGCATGAAGGAAGAGTGGCTTGATGATGAATGGCAGAATTGTTGAAAGTACGTGAGTACTTGGAGTGGAGCCAGTAGGTGGCATGCATTTGCCTGTGTCATATGCAAAGAGAATGACATTCAGAAAAAGTAATTTGCATTATACTATTGAGATAGTATCTAATATTTTGGGGTTCAGTCCTTCAGCCCTGATGTGTGCTCTTTCAAGCCCCAGGAAGTCAAGGCCTCTGTCTTAAAGCTGGATCCCAGCCAACAGCATGGAGCATTGGCTCTTCATTCTATCTTGACACAGCTCATATCAAAGAGCAGCAGGTGAGGGTTATCACCTTCAAAGACTATCACCAGCACCTCAGCGAGACCAGTATGCACTGCTTAAAGCCAATTGAAGGGATAAAAAAAATTTCTAGCCAGCTCTGTATCTATCCATACAGAAATAGGGTCAGGGAGGTCCAAAATGAAGAAGTCTGCTCTTTTTTTAAGAAAAGTCACCCAGTTGGGCTTCCATATTGAAACTCATTGTCCAAAAGGCAGTAGTGATACCTGCTGTACACATAAGAATTTAGTATTTTCTTTATCCTTTTTAAATATAAACTATGCCATACATATTCAGAAACACTAACTTCACTAGAGGGATATGAGATTAATGATACAAATTCAATGTTTTATACTTGGTCAATTATTTACATTAAGAGCACTCCACA
>NW_004525048.1:195581-196415 GCF_000260255.1 Octodon degus
CTTTGCTGAAAGTGACTTCTGTTATGTATAAATGCAGTTAGAATGATTATAAGATAAGACAAGACACACACTGCAGAAAAACTAGAGACAAAATACATCAATGATGGTACATAAAGGCATGGTTCTTTGAGAAATCAGGAAAGGGAGCTAGATGAAGAAGTACAACAAGGGCCGGGGAGATGGCTTGGTAGAATAAGCACTTCCCTGACAAGCTCAAGTATCTGAGTTCAATACCCTGTTCTGAAAAAAAAAGAAAGAAATGGAAAAAAAATACAGAAGACATTTAGGGTACTGCGTCAAAAGATCTCTGACATAATTCATTTAATAAAACTCATAATTTAAACACAGAAAATGAAACTTTTATATGATAAATTTGTTTTTTATATTAATGAAAATTTTAAAAAATAATAAAATTTTTTCACTAACGGGGTTCAACAGTCATAACGAAAGCAAGGGATCAGCCTGGGCTGTATGATGAGGAGGAAATCTATGGGAAATGCTGTTATCAGTCAACACTCCCCTCATCAGATATACAATATCAAATAACTAAGCAAATGCAACCATGAATGAGATCTTCTTTTTAGCAACACTTACAAAAATATTCCATTCTCAAATAAGGTAGCTGTGGAGACTATATGATCCATATCTTAAAGATTAGGAGAACAAACTCAAGAGATGTAGCAATGACCAGTCTCCCACAGTAAGGGAAATAAAGCAGTCAGGCTGCAGGATGAGAAACTTTGCTTCTTACTCCAGAATAATTATTTCTCTACCAAGGCTGCCCCATCCACATTTCAGGCTTCTGATTTCTCACTTCATGGATGCTTGCACATC
>NW_004525048.1:201506-202779 GCF_000260255.1 Octodon degus
TTACCCTTCATGAGGTTGGTTGAGCCCATTTGTGTCTGCTATTCATGTTCTCACCTACTGAGAGCCCTTAATGAAAGTAGAATAAGGATAGTAAGGGCGTTTTGGTAAGGACTGGTATAACCTTCCCCTGCATATCCATTGCGTGCTTGGCACAATGCTTTATCCAAAATGCACAGCATGGAGGCCTGGGATATTGCTCAGTGGCACACTTCCTGCCCAAAATATACAAGGTCCTGAGCTCCATTTCCAGTAACAAAAGCAAAAAGGCCTAGCAATTCAGCTTCACCAACTTACGGTGCAAGTTATTTATCCTGGACAGGGTAAAAGAAAGGCAGATTCTCTTTTTAGAAGAGTAAAAGTTGTCTATGAACCACTTCAATGTCACAAAGTCAGGATTTTAGTAACAACATCCCACCTACACTATACTACAAATACAATGTTTACTTTAATTCTTCCCACTAATTCAATCTGAAATAAAATGTTGGAAAGTAGTGAAGTTTGGAAAGCATTGATCAGAGAGTAGAGCATTTCATGATGAATCTGGCAATGATGAACTTCTATGTATGTCTTCTAATCTTGCGTTTTCATTTTTCTGCTGTCTCGAAAATAGTGAGGAATTACTGATGTCATCAGTTCATTTCATTTTCAGACTTTGGCAGTGTCTGTACTTTCACCCCACCTTGACCTCACCAAATTATATTATTCTTTCCTATTCTTTGAGATGGCATCTCACTCTGTAGTTTGGGCTGTCTTGAAATCACTGTGCAGCCTAGGCTGGCCTCAAACTGAACTCCAAGTGATCCTTTTGCTTTAGCCTCCCAAGTGCAGGGATTACAGGTGCATGCCATCTTGCCTCACTAAAAACTGACATTATTCTGAGTAGTCACAAATCATTATGCTGAGACAGGTCACTAAGCTGTTGGAAGGAAAGAAAATATAAAAATCAACACACACTTTGATGTATTCCTACACTGCCCTGGCTGCCTCCTGCCATTAGGTGAAAGTCACTCTCATAAGTCAGTGGTTACCCAGCTCAGAGTCCAGTGAATGCTGAAGTGATGTTTTACTTGTCTCCATGCACAGTTTCTACCTAAAGACCACACACTGGGGTGGCTCTCAGAAGTGTTCCTTAAATGAATGCACAGAAGTATTTAACCTCTGATGATCACAATTCTATTTCTACTCAAATATCCTATGATTGTCTCTTTCACCGAGAAAGACCAAATGGCCTCCACAAATCATCCAAAAGTTATGACACTCCTTCCACTTGTGG
>NW_004525048.1:204006-205222 GCF_000260255.1 Octodon degus
ATATATATATTTGAGATTTCTTTCTACTCCAACAAAATTGTCTCACTAGAAGTCAAAGTGAATACACTTGTTTATTGTATAAAATCTTGAGTGTGCTTAGTGACTTCTTAGAAAACATTTATAAATATTTTGTATCATTATGTCTTCTTTCAGTGTATTCAATAAAACAGAGTCATACAATTCTTTTCATGGGATGTGGCTTCATGGACTGAGGGAGGCAACATCAGTTTTATGATCTGTGACTGAGTTCCACTAAAAGAACTCATCAAAATCCACAGCATGAGCACAGGGTGAGCATGACCCACAATGTGCTTGCACAATGGAGTACAAAGAACAGGAAGCTGAGGCTGAGCTGGAAATTGTTGACCTGGGTCCCTTACAGCTTAACATAACAGCATGGCTTTACTTCCTATACTTCGTTTTTATAATTTTCTGGTGTATGGTTAAGACCAAAATGAAGCAGGACCTATGAAACAAAAGTTGTAGCTTTTGGGTCTGAGAAGGTCAGTGAAATCCCCTCAGGATTTATCCTGAGATCCCATACCTCGGACTGTAGAACCTTTGTCAGTGTCAGCCATGTGGAAGAGTCATGACCATTGCTTGGCCAATGTGCTCTCTGTGAAAACCTGAGAGAATGTTTTCTCTCCATGTAACTCTCCTTAGGGACACTCTACATCATCGATCACTTTCCTCTTTGGCTCCATAATCTCCTTGATCAGAAAATTTGGGACACTACCGAGTTATATGACATTAGAGTACAAGTTCTAATGTGTCCTGAGTCTTAATTGACCTTGGAAGGCTAGGGCCAAAATGTTGGTTTTCCCTGCGAACTTCCTTTTTCTCTACTTTTGCTCTGCAAACTTAGATTGTTAACCCTCCAGAGAAGAAGCTTACTGTTATTAGGTGTATCTAAAAATCTAAAGAAACTCCCAATAAATAGTAAAATTTTCCATTGCCTCACTAAATATAGAACTAATTTTTATGCAATGATTGCAGGGTATGCTTTTTTCTAAAACACAATACTCACTGAGTCATCTGCTTTGTACAAGCAAATTCCCTTTGTCCACCACCAATGGTTCCTTGTACAAACTTCTCTACTTAGTCCAAGTTCACCTTATCTGGGATCTATTTTATTTCATGACAATAGGACCACAGCCATTCATCAAAGCTTTTTAGATACACTGAGGCACTCTGCTTTATGTGAGGTCACTGAAAG
>NW_004525048.1:206770-208315 GCF_000260255.1 Octodon degus
CATCAACACAAGAACATGCAGTCTTGTAAATGAGGTAGCAATTCCTCAATATTAAAGGCGTGCAAAACAATAAAGTCTTATAATTGTTCACTTTAAACTAACTTTACATTAATAAAGTTCAATACAATTTCAGAAGTATGCATGAGAATTTTTATCAAAGTTTATTGAATCTTCTGCCAAATGTTTTGTTCCCTAAAGGTTTCCTAGTTCATTGTCAGCTCTGTACCTTCCATGTGGCCTTCTGCCTCTCCATGGTCCAGGCTAGCTCTTTGTTCCCCCACCCAGGTGGGAACACTTAGGAATTCACACACCTTCCACCCTGTCGGCGATGCACAGAGATCCTTACCTCAGATTTTCTGCCAGGCTCAGCTTCTCAAACAGACTTTCTTCTTTGTACTGCAGCTTCTCGCCCAGAACAGACTAGATAATGTCTTTGAACTTTCGACAATCTGAGAGAGACAGATGCTCCTGGATCAGTGCACAGTTGCCCCGTGACTGTGCCATGGCCTACTAGAAGAGCTCCACCCCCATCCTAAGGATGAATGCCACCACCCCTCATGGGTGTGTGTAAGCAGGTCCATGTTTTCATTCTCCAATCTAGAGCACAGATGACAGTTCATGGTCTCCCTATTATGAAAAGGAATGTGAACATTTAAAGGCCTATAAATTGATATCATTTAACAGGTGTAGCCAGAGTCAGAATGAATATCCCATGATTTCTAAATCTGCATCCAGGAAAAAAGAAATTAGCAAACGTGCAGCACTGAAAGTCAAACATTAATGACCAGAGGCATAACTCAGGGGATGAAAGACCTGGTTAGGCATGCGCAGAGACTGGGAGTTCTATCCCAGGGACCACACGCCACACCAATCCCGCCCCGAGCACACTGAGCCTTTGAAGGAATTAAGATGTGCTTATGCATGCATGCCAAAAATCACAGTGGGAGGGGGCTGAAAACAGGAGGATCACTATGAGTCTAAGCTTCATAATAAGACCCTGTATCAAATACAAACATAAAAAATAATATTTAAAATAAATTTTAAAAAAAGTCAAACACTTTGAGGTCCTGGAAGCAGCGCTAAAATTTATTTGTAGATTATGGTTGAAAACATTCTTGGTTTGGAACTGCAGTTATGAACAAATTCTTGAAAGATGAGGCCTGGGGTGATGGCTCAGTAGAATCAGTGCTTTCCTGTCAAGGGCAAAGGCCTGAGTTCAATCCCAAGTTCCAACAAAAAAAGAAAAAAAAGGTGAAAAAGAATTATGTGAAAGAAAGACCTGAGAGTACATGCCCAAGACTGAAAAATTTGTGTTGGTTTAGGAGAAATAGAAATACCAAATTTAGTGTTTACTCTGAGATAGGCATTGTTGGAAGAATTTTATTAGACTAGTGTAGAGTGATCAGGAACAGAAGTAGGTTTGACCACAGACCATATAAATACTTGAGAAATCAGAGAGTAGGAAAAGATAAGAAACCTGCATTAGAACCATGGAGATGGATCCAGGGCGCATGCTCGACACACCATCACCTCTAAGGGGAGAGC
>NW_004525048.1:208580-209945 GCF_000260255.1 Octodon degus
TATTAGTTAATTGTTAAGAAAGCTTGGTGCTAATAAAATTAGGAGAATTTTTTGCATATGTCTTATACTTTGAGTAACTACTTTGATTTAACATGTGCAGTGTATAACCTGTTCTTATTCTCATATTTAATTTTGAAGATCTGGGTTTTTTTTCCAAAACATAAAAAAAAAATTTACATCAATTTCAGTTGAACTATACATTGCACCAATGACTTCTGTGGAAAATTTTACTTCGTAAATGCAAATTCTGGGTCTGAACTGGTAGGATTGTATGCTGTCTTGGTGTTGCACACAGGCCTTGTCCACCGATTCCAAACAACACAGCTGCTTTTAGTGCTCTGCTCAATGGACGCCTGCTTGACATGCTCATTGCATAGGGGAGAGGGCCCTGGACACAAGTATGGGGCTCACTGTGGCTGATGGGATCCATATCTTCATCTGACTTTGGCCTCATGTCTCATTGCTGAAATCCTAATGATATACTTTGATTGGCTGGCCTTCCTAAGGCCCTCTACGTACAGTGGCTCAGCTATAAGTAGATGGGGTGCATCCTTTATATTCCAGAAGTATCTGCTCCTACACCAGGGTGTAATGTGCTTCTCTCGACCTCAAAGGAAAATAGTGTAATGTATGACTCGTGGCTCCTTCTTCAGGGTAGTCTCTAGTCTCCATGGTGACCCTTATGGCTGCTCTAGTTTCATTTAGCAGCACAATTCTCCCTGAGGCCATTATATCAAGACCCCACTATCAAACCATTTCCCCAGCATAATGTGTACAACATTTTTTCAATCAGAGGTCAACAGAATTTGAATTAAACAGAGTATCATTTCTTCTAGAAATTTAGGTCATCTGTGATATTATGCATCTACAGGATCTCCTGGGGTGAAGATATGATGTAAGAATAATGGTCATAACTGATATTTCAGCAGAGGAGCTAAGTATATGTTTGGTTGAGGAATCAGTGAGATATTTTAACCTTGGCCTCATTATATGTGTCAGTATTAAGTAATAACAATACTGTCACCCTACACTTCACTGTACGAGAAATCTCAGCTGACACAGTAGGATTACTATGATTTGGATGTCAGTAGGGCTACATAGTTTGTTCTAGACCAGAATCGACAACATAAGAAGTCCCTCTCTAATAAACAAAAGAGTAAGGGAATTTGAAAAATGATTCGAGCCACAGTTTTACATCATCTTTAACCGAGGTATTAAAATGAACATCTTACATTCTAGGAACATGGGAGAAACATCAACTTAGGAGAAAAGTTCCTTCCTCAGTGTGAAACAACTTGTTCACCACTTCAGGGATCATGAACCATCGAACTTACTGTGCTTTTGCAGCTCCTTAGCCATGGAATA
>NW_004525048.1:211015-213209 GCF_000260255.1 Octodon degus
TAGTCACTGAAGTATATACGTATTTGAGAGTTTTTCTACTCCAACAAAAGCTTCTCACTAGCAGTCAAAGTGAATACACTTGTTTATTGTATATAATCTTGAGTGTGCTTCAGTGACTTCTTAGAAATCAATTGTGAATATTTTGTTTGTTTATGACTCCTTTCAGTGTATTCAATAAAAGAGTTGTAAATATCTTTTCATGGGATATGCCTGGATGGACTGAGGAAGGGAACATCAGGTTGTTGATTTCTAGTTGAGTTCCACTAACAGAACTCATCAAAATCCACAGCATGAGGCCAGGGTAAACATGACCCACAGTGCGCATGCATAATGGAATACGAAGAACAGGAGGCCGAGGCTGAGCTGGGAGGCACTGGAAAGAGACGAGTGATGTCCGGCTAAACTCCTCACTCTCATAGCTGCCATCTCCACTTAGGTATTAGGAGCCTCTGTGCTGATCTCCTGACCAAGCCAGATCTCTTCTGCTTAGTTTCTGTGCTTGGTAGAGTGGGAGGGACAATAAATATGATCATGGACCATGGAGCATGTAAGGACAGTAAACTCAAGCAATCGCCCTGAAAGCTGGCTTCTTTGATGACCAAACATCGTCCAAACACAGTGTGTAGTAGTATTGATTTTATTTATTTATTTATTTGGCAGAACTGGGGATTACAGGCCATAAATATGCAACATCATTTGATTTTCCTGTAACATCAATGTTTTCCTGACAAAGGGAACTACACTGTGGGTCAGTCTCTGGAAAGAACCTAGATTCCTTTATTTCAGAAACTTGAGGAGTTAGGAAGTGTATGGAGGTCTACAGCTCTTCCTCCATTCTCTGTCATCTCCCTTTCATGGGGCTGGGTGAGCCCCTTAGTGTCTGCTGTTAATATTCTCATCTACAGGTAGCCCTTAATCAATGTGAAGAAACTTGGCAAGTTCCTTGCGGTAAGGACTAGTGTAACTTTCTTTCTACCTCCCTTGCATGCTTACACAGTGCTTTTATTAAAAGGCATTTTATGGGAACCAAGGATGTAGCTCAGAGGAACAGAATCTGCCCTGCAAGGACAAGGTCCTGAATTCAGTTCCTGATATAAAATAAATGGCATGATAATTCATCTTCAATAATGTAAAGTCGAGACCCAGTTATAGCCCAGGACCGGTGAGTGTGTGGTAGAGCTTCCTGCTACCCTGCGCTGGAGGGACCAGTCCCAGCCCAGGCGCAGCTTGGGCCAGACACTCTCCCACCCCTTTGGGAAGCTGCCTACCACTCTGCAGAACCTCCAACACCCTGCCCGCCGAGTAGGAATATCTGCCGCTTTCCGGGAACCCCCAGACCTAGTCCTAGCCTAGGTGCAGTGAGGGTGTGAGAGAGCTCCCTGCTACCTTGCACCGGCTGGACGAAATATCAGTCTCAGCCAGGTGCGGTGTGGGCGAAACCATCTCCCACACACTTGGGATGACCCACACCACTCCGCAGCACCTCCCCCCAGCCCCCAACCGAGTAGGAATTTCTGCCATGTTCCGGGAACCCCCTGTCCTAGCCCAGACCCTGTGAGTGTGAGGGAGAGCTTCCTCTCCCCGCTACTCCACCTTGTCTCCTCCACGCACACCTCAGGCCTGTCATACAAGCCTGGGGTGTAACCCTTCAGCTGCAATCCCTGCAGGGAGTATAGAGGATAGAACCAACCAGCTAGTCCAGGAGCAGAACATCTTGCCACTGGGGCACAACAGGTTCACCATCAAGGGCAGCAGTGGGAAGGAGCTCAGCACAGCAGCCAGACCCAAGCCAGGCACAGCTGGATAAGTCCAAACTTTGTAGAGCTGCAACTGAACCTCAAGGTGATAACTACAAAAAGATCTACAACAAAGGTCAGAAGACAGTACTACACAAAATGATGAGAAGAAACAAAATGCAACCTCAGAACACAAGCCCACTGGGAACAAGTGCAGAGGACACTAACACAAAACAAATTGGAAATCACACAGCTGAAAGCAATGAATCAACGGCTTCTGAAATAAACAGATGTAGAAAGGTATAGAGGACCTCAGATATGAAGTAAAAAAAAAAAAAATCCCTGAATTAATAACATCTGCACTGAGTGTGTGGAGAGCTTCCTGCTACCCTGCGCCGGCAGGACCAGTCCCAGCCCAGGCGCAGCGTGGGCAGGACCCTCTCCCGCCCCCTCGGGCC
>NW_004525048.1:219736-220866 GCF_000260255.1 Octodon degus
AGAAACATAGAGACGAAACCCAGTGGGAATCCAGAACAAGTACAGAAGGCAGTAGTTTGGCTCAAAGGCATGAATTAATATCGTCGATAGTAAATAAGCAACACCAGAAAGATACACAGGAAATCAGAGTGCAATTCTTCTCTGAAATAAAAAAGAACTCTCAGAACTCATAGTCTCTGCAGTAAAGAAGCAACTACAGAAATATAGGGAGGAAACCCAATCTGAAAGAAACACTGCACTAAAAGAATTTATAACTGATTCTAAAGAAGATATTGAAAAAAAATAGAGATTAGAAAACATGGATTCCTTGAGTGAGCAATACAGGAAAGAAATAGATCGCATGAAGCAGAGTCAAAGAGATATAGAGGAAATGAAACTCTCAATCACAAGCTTGCAAAACCACTTAAGTGAATGTGAAGACAGAGTTTCAGATCTTGAAGACGCTAGTGTAGCTAGTGAAAAGGTAAGAAAGGATCTCTTAAAAGCATCAAGGATGCAGGAGAGAATAATACATCACCTCAAGATGATGCAAAGATGAACAATGTGAAACTAATAGGCATCAATGAGAAAGGAGGAGTCAATGCAAATGACATTAAATAAATATGGGCAGAAGTAATAGCAGAAAACTTCCCTAACATGAGGAAACAATCTGACATTCAAGTAACTGAAGCATACAGAACGCCAAGAAACCTCAACCCAATGAAAAACACATCGAGACATATAATAGTCAAGATCCTAAAATTCAGCACAAGAATAATATACTGAAAGCCGCTAAACAAAAGAAGTAGATCACATTCAAAGGAAAACCCATCAGAATTACGGAAGACATCTCTTCACAAAACATGCAGGCAAGAAGAGCGTGGAGCAGAGCACCTCAGATAATCTATGAAAACAAATTGCAGCCCAGACTACTATACACTACAAAACGCTCTTTCAAGTTTGATGGAGAAGTGAAATTCTTCCATGAAAAAGAACAGCTAAACAATTTCACTATGACAAAGCCAACACTACACAGGCTACTGAAAAATGTTCTAGACAGGTACCAAAATGATCTGAACTCCAGTAATGAGATCAGAAGAAATTATCAAAATAGGGTAAGCAATTAAACACAAGAGAAAAAGGAGTAAATG
>NW_004525048.1:221913-223039 GCF_000260255.1 Octodon degus
AAAGAGCTGGTTCTTAGAAATATTAAATAAAATTGATAAGCCCCTAGCTAACTTCATCAAAAAGAGGAAAGAAAAAATTCAAATACAAGCAATAAGGAATGAAAAGGGTATAAATAGCACAGACTCAGTGGAAACTCAGAAAATTATCAATAGATACTTTCAGAATCTTTACTGTCACAAAATAGAAGACACAGAAAAAATGGACAGATTCCTAGAAAGGTACGAATTTCCACAACTGAATCGACAAGATATAACCACTCTCAATAGCCCAATAACAGCCAATGAAATATGAGAAGTAATTGAAAACCTACCGGCAAAGAAAAGTCCAGGTCCGGATGGATTCATAGCTGAATTCTACAAGTCATTTACAAAAGATGGTGTCCCTATACTCTTTAAACACTTTCATGAAATTCAAAAGGAAGCAATCCTCCCAAAATCATTCCTGGAGGCAAGTATTATACTGATACCCAAACCAGGCAAAGATGCAACTAAGAAAGAGAACTACAGGCGAATCTCACTCATGAACATGGATGCCAAAATTCCTCAATAAAATACTAGCAAATAGAATACAGCAAATCATCAAGAAGAACGTACACCATGACCAGGTAGGATTCATCCCAGGGATGCAAGGATAGTTAAATATTCGAAAATCTATCAATGTAATACATTATAACAATACAGCGAAAACTAAAAACCACATGATCATTTCCATTGATTCAGGAAAGTCTTTTGGCAAAGTCCAACACTCATTCATGTTCAAAATCCTACAGAAAATTGGAATAGATGGCCTCTACTTCAATCTCATAAAAGGCATTCATGAAAACCCAACAACTAACATAATCCTAAATGGGGAAAAACTGAAATCTTTTACTCTTAGATCGGCTTCAAGACAAGGATGTCGTCTATCACAACTCCTATTCAAAATAGTTCTGGAATCATTAGCTACAGCCATTAGACAAGAGAAAGAAATAAACGGAATAAAAACAGGCAAAGAAGAAGTTAAATAATCTTTCTTTGCAGATGACATGATACTTTACTTGGAAGAAACAAAAAACTCCACTAGGAAGCTACTAGGATTAATACAGAAATTCAGTAGCATAGCAGGTTATAAAGTCAATACCCAAAA
>NW_004525048.1:227477-228958 GCF_000260255.1 Octodon degus
ATCCAGTAGAAAAGTATGAAGACGAAATATTGGAAGTAAAGCCATGCTTTATGTTGAGCTGTAGTGGACTCAAGTCAACAATTTCTAACATTGCCAGTTAAACAGAAGACCCAATGCTATTATGGGCTACTGGACTCTTTTAGAACATTTTGCTGAGTTTATACACCTGTAATATTCAAATAAAGGAACTTAGCAAAATAAAGGGTACTCAGATGAATGTCCATTTTGTATCTCTGTATTCTTAGTTGTTAGGATAGATATATAGTTACAGATTTGTTCTAATGGTGTTTGTAAATAGAATCACAAGTCTTCATCTTGTACAGGAGTTAACCACTAAGAAGAATGTATGCAGTGTTTTCATTACTGAAAGTGTCCTAGCGATTTGATTTGAAACTGTCTCATTGCTATTTGTTTATCAATAAATTTAAGAAAAAGATTAAAAAATAGCTTAAAGTCCAAGTAGCTTATCTTTATAGAGATATTTTATGATATCTGCTTTGATAGCATAAAAGAAATGCAGAGCAGAGGTGTTAGCTGATTCTCTTTAGAGGACAGTAAGGTGTTTCATTGTCACAAAGTCAAGATTTCAGGAATACCTTCCTCCCTACACTTTTACTAGAAATATAAAATATTTTTAATACTTTCCAACCAATTCAACCTGATATTTTAGAACAAAGTTACAACAACTGCATGCCCAAAATATAATTACTATTTAATTTGCCTTCATAAAGGAAAACCTAATGAAGTTTGGAAAGTATTGATCAGACAGCTGAGAATTTCATGATAAATGTGGCAGTTATAAACTTACACATCTTTTATAATTGCCTCTTCTTCCCTCTTGCTGTCTGAAAATAAAGAATCCTGAAGTCACCAGTTTCATTTTCACATTTTTTCTTTAACTGGTCTTCGAACTCAGGACCTCCCACTTGCCAGACAGGAAATATACCCCTGAGCAATATCTTCAGCCCTTTAAATTCTAACAATTTTTTTAACTTGGATGACCAGTTTTCTTTTCAGACTTGGCAGTTTGTACTTCTTTGATGCCAATTTAACTTTACCAGCTTATATTTTTCTTTTCTTTTGTTTTTTCTTTTCTTTCATTTCCTTTTGTTTCAATTCTGTTTGTTTTCTTTTTCTTTTCTTTCATCTCTTTCTTTTTTTCTTTTTCTTTCTGTCTTTTTTCTGGGGGTAGCCTCTCACTGTGACTTCACACTATTCATCAAAACACTAAACAGCCCAGGCTGACCTTGAACTCCAAGTGATTCTCCTGCTTTAGCCTCCTAAGTGCAGGGATAACAGGCACCATCATGCCTGGATAACAGCTGGTATTACTCTGAGCAGTAAGGCATCATTATCCTGAGACAGGTCATCAAGTTGTTAAAAGGAAGAAAAAAGGAAAATCAGCATAAATACTGATATATTCCTACACAGCCCTGGCTACTTCCTTGAGTGGTTTGAAATTCACTCTCAGGAGGCTCTGA
>NW_004525048.1:229298-230281 GCF_000260255.1 Octodon degus
GGCATGGACTACAAAATTTTGAAATGATTTATGTTAAACATGTCCTAAGTTTTGATTTCTCCACTGAAACCTTAATGATACTTAAAGTCCCACACTTTTTTTAAACAAAGGTTAAATTAATAAAGCTATCCTTAGCAAACATGTGACAAATACTGGCCCAATGCAAACTTTCTTCAGAAGAAAGCAAAGAAGAAGGGTACAAGTTGCTAGTTATGAAGAACAAGCCCACTATTTTTTGACTCCCACAATTGGAAGAGAACAACTAAACATAAAAATAGTAGGATTTTGGGGGTTGTTTTGTATTGCTCTGGTTTGGTTTGGTTTAGTTTTGCCACACCTTGGATTGAACTCAGAACATTGAGATTAACAGCCAGGCACGTACGCCACTTAGCTATTGCCCTGGGCACAAATCGGGGTTATCAACTTCTCTAAGTCTTCTTGATTCTCTCTGAGCTCATATTCACTTTCTGGGCATTTACTTTGAAGGCAACTTCCAATGCTAAGCCCTGGTATCTTCAGCAAAACCTCACAGTCATATCATCCCTGCCTTAGAACTGGAGCTTGTCAGCAATATAAACCTGCTCCCTGTACACACAGTGGAACTCCCCAAGCAGGAGGATGCATCCACTGTGCAATACATTTCTCTCTCACTGACCTGAGGTAGTTCAAGGGCTGGTGACACAGAGATACTCTAGGGCTTCCCCTTAATTTTCTGAATGCAAAATTCTTAACTTTACCTCTTCAGTTTGCACCTGCCCCAAAATGACCTTGTCAATTCTGAGCTATCCTCCCCCTCGAGATCTGTTGACATTCTTTCTTTCCTCTGCTTCTTCAGTTCTGGTTTCTCAGAAATTGGACTCAGCTCAGACTCCTGAGTGGGATGCGTACAGTACACTCCAAATCAGTTTTTAGGTGTAATTCTCACAAAATGTAAAAACACATCTCACACCCCAGAAGGATTCAGCAAGAAGGAAGCAGGGAAG
>NW_004525048.1:231177-231607 GCF_000260255.1 Octodon degus
TTGCAGTGAAACAGGAAGATTTACCCAGGGAGGGTGAGGAGGGACAACCAAGTTTTATTATCCCACAGTCAAACGTCTTTTATAGGGTCAGGGTTCCCGGTGGTCCCAGAAGAATGAACATGTATTTCCCTACTTTGCTAGGAATGTGTGAATGGAGTGGAAATTTGCATAATATGGTAGAACTCAACCTGTTCTCCCTCTTGTGTCCTTTTATGGACTGTCATATCTTGTCACACAGCAAAGAAGGATAGGAGTGTTCCCTAGTTCAAGCAATGTAAACTCTGTCCAATATGCCTTTCTTACTTCAAAATGGCTGTACATTTTCCCACAGCATCTTCTTTTCACAGTAGAAAAAAATGTATTACATAAGCAAAGCATTGGTTAGTGGCAAAAGTACCACTCCAAAAAAGAGAAAGACTGGCTGAGAAAC
>NW_004525048.1:232533-233139 GCF_000260255.1 Octodon degus
AGATTCATATAAAAATGTTGGGTCTTTTTTGTTTCCGTATTTATTTTCCTGAGTACCACCACAAAGGACTTATCAAGAAGTACTTCTTTCAAATCAAGTACCCTTGGGAGAAAGAAGGTGGAGGAAAGGTACCACTGATAGTTTGTAACCTCTAGCATTGCTCAACCAGGAAGAATGGAGAAATTTTTTTTAAAATTGTAAGACAGTAGGTGTGAGAGGCACAGTGACACCTGCAGAGGGAGGGGCATAAAACAGGTTCAAGAAAGTCGCTGCCCTCAGGTCTTGTGTAGACCCACCTGGGTCTCCACAGCCACCTGCATGCATGTACCCAGTCCAGCTGCAGCTGCGGACACATGGAAACAACTACAGTCCCAGTGCTAAATAGAAGGATCATAACTACTCCATACATTGTCCTCAGTATTCATAATTCATATTCCTGGTCCAGAAAACTGGTTCATCTAAAAGTAGAGATTGTACTTGAAATTTGGGGAAAAATAAAACACCCAACTAAAGCAACCATCTGTACACACAGTAGCTGAGCCTATCAGGCCATCATAGCCCTATGTTGCCTGGAAAGGAGGAGCCTGAGTGGGGAAGACTATTCCC
>NW_004525048.1:234413-235493 GCF_000260255.1 Octodon degus
TTTTGATACTTTGTAAACATATATAAAGGTTTAGAATACTATGTGAAAGCAGTGGAGTTTGAATATACACTAGACTTTGGCATTCTATTTATGTAGACAGGTCCAGTGGTGATATTCAAAGGAGTATAAGGTATGATAACTTGTTCATATTAGGGCCGACTTATCCCATAGAGATAAAAGGTGCCCCAAACTGTTGAGATCAACCCAAAATGATTTTTAGACTTTGCGTCACAATACTCATCAGTTCCATTGAGAATTTGGGTTAATTTCTCCACTGTTATTGGCATTTTCCTTCAGAGAAGTTAAATTAATATGCTTGTTTACACAGATGGTCATATTAGGTTAAGGGAGGCTATGTGATGGTTTGCTCTTTCAAAATATAGGACACAGGTGGGTGGTGGCCCGTCATGTGATGAGGCACTACAAGGTGACACTGTGACATCGCAAGTAAAGCAACCTCAAGATCTTCACAACTGGCCACATGACAGATTACCACATGTTGGCAATGTGTGCAGCTGGGGGAGTTGAGGCACTTGGGAACATGTATGGAAAGGAGGAGAAGAAAATGGGTGCTGCAAGCTCCTGAGGTTCAGGTAGCAGGAAGGAAGATGGTGGAATCAACAAGGAGGTGCAGAACAAAGCAGAAGCCAGAGATATTGTTATATGGGACAGAGGAGTGGCTAATGATATAGTTGGAGGTGGCAGACAAGATAGAGGTTATAGTGGATAGTAGAAACAGCATATAAGCTGTGAGAGAACCGGGAATAGAGCAAGGAAGGTGTGGGTGTGTTTTCAGAGTCAACAAAGGCTTTTAAGTGATTTCTGGCCATGTACTACTGTAATGACAGAAGTTTCAAGGGGTCAAATGTACCCAGTTCAGGTCATTGTCTGCCATTGTAGCCATTTGCTCTGGCAGTAAAGGCTAGTTGTTTGGTGTGAGATAGCCAAGGGTGCTGAGGCTCTTTAGGAGACAACCCAGCAGAGTGTGCTGGGGAGGCTGGGAAAGAATATTTCCCATGGTGACCAAGAATTAGAGTGAGCCAAAGGTTTAGGGCTAGAGCCCATGTAACCCCTGTTAGA
>NW_004525048.1:236103-241394 GCF_000260255.1 Octodon degus
GGGATGGGGAAGGAAGCAGAAGTAGTCATTGGGAAGATAAGCAGTTGCTTTTAGCATTCAGCCATGTAGAATCAAGGCCATGTGAATTTAGCAGTTTGTACTTGGGCTGGAACCTATCAGTGTCCTTTAATATGAACAAACATACCAACAAGGATGCCTGGGACCTCTATAACTTCCCTACACATCTATACTTCAGATAGTGAGTTCTACCTGGACTTGTGTATGTTTCTCAGATATTCCATGGACTTCCATCCCAATTCTTCTCCAGAGTTTCAGAGTCCATCAAATTAACACTTCATAGCCCCAAGGGAAATGATCATGTGCACACAACCACAGGCTTGTGCACCATGCTTCCAATGTCTACATTCCCTTCTCTCTGTCCTTCAGGACCGACAGCCAGCTCATTCATACCTTTGAGGTGTGGGGTATAGGGTGGGAAAGAGGTCTTCCTCTTCTTTCCTCTTTCTGTTATGAGACTTTGGGGTGTTGGAGTTTTTTCCCTTTGAGATGGGGATTTTTAGAGGAGGAGGTTTGTTCTCAACAAAGAATTGAATAAAATAAGCATGAATATCAGGCACAATTTACATTCATTAAAGTTAGGAAAAATGAAAAACAATGGGAAAAATGCCTCTGCAGAGCAAGCATGGGCCAAGTAAAAGGAAAAAGGAAGAAAAACCAAATAAACTATATAGTGTAAGACACAAAATAGTGAAGCTTCTGAAGTTGGAAACATCATATGTGGGAGTGTGGGATGAGGCCTCACTGACTGAAACAGTCAAGCTACTTTTTTCTTAAGAAAAGCATCCTGCCAGGAAAAGTTGAATAATGTTCTAGTGTGAGGCCTCTGTGAGAGCAGCCAGGCAGCAGGAGGAACCAGTAGTGGTGCTAAAGTTGCTGGTTAAGCCTGATCAAGATGACAACGTCCCAAATGTAGTGAGATTTCATCACAGAACCCATGGGGAAAAAGTCAGTAGGGAACCTGGCTGTAATTGGTGAAGTCCTGGGAAAGAAGTTGGAGGAAAGAGGCTATTGCAAGGCTGGCCTATGTGGTCCTTGGCCAATTTCTGGTGCTAAAAAAAAGAAGACCTCTTCTGGGAATAGCTGAAGGATACATGTGCTGCCAATACCAAGCAGTCCCAGGATTGCTACAGATACCCCAGGAGTGTTGTGATAACTTCTTTTGATGCTGTCTGGGGAGCCCCCTTTCCCAAGCCCCAGGATCCGAGTCTCTAGAGTTCAAAGCTGACTGGAGGCACCTTATTCCCTTCTTCTGCAAAGGAAAAGATTGCTGTTGTCGTACTCACCTCTGATGTATTCAAGAGTCTTTTGGGATTTCTCTCCCCCACCTATTACAACTTTTTTGGAAATATCACTCTTGCATTTACCTCCCTTTCTTATCCTTCCCTTGCCAGTTCCTTGGTGACAGTTAACAGCTTTCTTGAGTGGATTCCTGTCCTTTTCCCTCACCTCTACCTCATCTCTGGTTTGTATGATGTGATTTGGCTCTCTTTTATGGCAGAAGAGTCACTGTTCTTAGAAGAAGAAAGTCAGTAGCTTTCCTGAACAAAAAAAAAAAAAAGAAAGAAAGAAAAACATCTGCCTGGACATTATAAGCTATTGGCTGCTAGCCAACATTGTATATAAATAAACACATATACTGTTTTTCTAGTGTCATCTTGCCAATCAGGAAGATGGGCTACCACCTGACCCAGCTTGTCTTTTCATCTTACAATAAAAGCTGTATTAAAAGGAAAATTTATAGTGATAAACTCACATCTTTGTAAAACAGAATGAGCATAAGTAAATGATCTTATGCTGCACCTCAATGTCCTAGGAAGAGAGGAGCAAGTCAAGCCCAAAACCCAAAGGGGCAAGACATTATAAAGATTAGGGCAGAAATTAATGCAATGGAGATGAAGAAAACAGTACAAATAATAGAAGAATCACAGTTGGATCTTAGAAAGAATACATAAAATTGATAAACCCCTAGTCAACCTAAGCAAAAACGGAAAGAAAAACTCCAAATTCATGCAATAAGGAATGAAATGGTTTAAATACGTATATATTTAGAGAAATTCAAAGGATCATCAATGACTACTTCCAAAATCTTTACTCTAGCAGGATGGACAACACACAGGAAATTGCAGTTTCCTAGATATATGTAAAATGCCAAAGCTGAGTCAAAAAGGTATATAAATTTGAAGAACCCAATAAGGGAAAACAAAATTGAAAATGTAGGAGTGAGTGAGAGGACCTGGGGCCCTCTGGATCCTGAATAGACCCAGAGCGCAGGCCCTGCAATTGAGCCAGATGGCCCAGACCACGGATTCCTGATTAGACCCAGAGCGCAGGCCCAGCAAGTGCATGACAAGACCCGGGGCCTGCGGAACCTCATTCAACCCAGGCTGCAGGCCCAGCAGGGAACCCTTCAGCAGAACTCCCTGCAAAGAGGCTATAGGCAAGACCCACCCAGCTGATTCAGTAGCAGAACATATTCCTGGAGAGACACAAAAGGTTCAACTCTAATGCCTGCAGCAGAAAGAAGTGGAGCACACACAGCCAGAACCAAACAACACCTACCTGGAGGAATCTCGTAGATCCGGACCTGGGGCTAAGGTAATAACTCTATCTAAGCTCTACACCAAAGGTCAGGAGACAGTGGTATACAAAATGACAAAAAGAAGGAACAAAATGCAGTCTCAGGCCTCGAATTCACACAGTACAAATGCAGAAGACACTAGCACTGAGGAAACTGGAAATCACACACCAGATATCTCTGAAAAAATAGAATTGACAATAAAGAATCAACTGCAGAAAGGTACAGAAGAAATCAGATCAGAAATAATTTTGGAACTAAAAATGTGGTAACTATAAGCAAAGAAGTACTAAGTGCTTCTAAAGAATATACTGATAAAAAAATACAGGAGAATATAAAAATGATGGAAACCCTGAATAAACAATTTAAAAAAGAAATATAATCTATGAAACAGATTCAAAGTGATATAAAGAAAATTAAAACCTCAATCACAAGCTTGAAAAAACATTCGCATGAAAGAGAAAATAGACTTTCTGACCAGAAAGAGAGCTTTGCAGCTAGTGCAAAAGTAAGAAATGATCTCTTTAAAACAACTAGGATGCAGGACAAAATAATTCAGTACCTGCAAGATGATGCAAAGATGAACAATGTGAGACTAATAGGCATCAATGAGAAGGAAGGAGTCAATACAAATGATATAAAAATAATATGGGCAGAGGTAGTAGCAGAAAATTTCCCAAATATGGGGCAACAATCTGACATGCCTGCAACTGAAGCATATAGAACTCCAAATAGTATCAATCCAATGAAAACCACACCCAGACACATAATAATTAAGACCCCAGAAATTCAGCATAGGAGCAGTATACTAAAAGCCGCTAAAGAAAAGAAACATATCACATTTAAAGAAAAACCCATCAGAATAACGGCAGATATTTCTTCACAAACCATCAAGTCAAGAAGAGCATGAAGCAAAGTACTTCAAGTCTTGCAAGAAGAAAAATTCCAATCCAGACTGATCTATCCTGCAAAACTCTCTTTCAAATATAATGGAGAAGTGAAATATTTTCATGACAAAGAACAACTAAAGAATTGCATGATGACAAATCCAAGTCTACACAGACTACTAAATGATGTTCTAGAGAGGGAGCAAATTGATCATAGCCCCATGAATGAGAATGGAAAGAATCCGCCAAATATGGCAAACAAACAGAGGAGAGTAAGAGGTATACAATAGTAGTCTTTTAGTTATTCTTTTGTGTTCAGCAACAGAATATTTTCATTAACACACACTACAAATGGACTTCTCTTCCACCCTGTGAGTCATGATTCCACCTGAGTCTACAGGGTGGATTTCAAAGAAATAGCTGTAGCTCAGATGCAGAAATGATACCTAGCCAAAAGTAACTGTCATGGTCATTATGCATGTGCACAACACACTAGAACTTTGTGTGATATCCTATCCTCAAACTGTTACTCTTAGTACTTCTTTGCTATCATGAAAACTTTTTCTTAGTTCAATTGTTTTGAAACATTTAATATTCTGAATATTGCTTAATTTTAATTTTTGTTCTAGGATTGATACTCTATCTTTGACTTACAATTTATTTGAAAGACATTGTATGATATCTTCTCCTAGTTTTAGAAACTTTAAAAAGTATATTTCCATTTTCTGTTGACTTTTAAAAAAAACAAAGTTTTGTACCTATGTTGTTTACTTATTATTTCTTGCCTATGTCTTGTAATATGAGAAACTACTTTGGTAATAACAACACACAATGTACTAACCATTGTTACTCTCCTAAAATCTTGTTTTGAGATTTTGGAAAAGAGAAAAAAAAAAGAAATCATAATAAAAATTATACCAAATAAGAAAACCCCAGATGCAGATTAATTCACAGCTCAATTCTCCAAGAAAAGTAGAGCAGATTTCATGCCAACTTTTCTCAAACATTTCAATGACATTGAAAAGGAAGCAATTCTCTGAAATTCCTTTCTGAAGGCAAGTATTGGTTTTCATTCCATAACCACAGAAAGATCCATCAGAAATAGAGAACAGGCCAATCCCTCTAACAAGTATACAGGCAAAAATTCTCAATAAAATACTAGCAAGTGGAATGCAGAAAATCACCAACAGGATTATACTTCATGACCAAGCAGGATTCAGACCATGAGCGCAGGGATGTTTCACCATACATAAGTCCATAAATGTAATACACCATATCAATAGAGCCAAGAACAAAAATATGATCATATCAATAGATACAGAAAAATCTTTTGACAAAGTACAGAATTCATTCATGATTTTAAAAATACCTTAAGGAATAGATGATCTATCTCTCAACATGCTATAAGCATCTATAAGAAACCAACACACAACATTATGCTTAATGGAAAATATTGAAAGCTTTCACTTTAAAATCAGGAACAACCTTATTATGCCTAAGATGTTTGAAATGCAGTGAGATAATGAGGTTAAGCTTAATAGCCTAAATCGTTTGATAATAACAATAAGCTTGTCTTTTGGATGGTTAACAACCTAAGTTTGCAAAGCAAAATTAGAGAAAAAGGAGGGCTACAAGGAAAGCCAACATTATGGACCTAAACTTCTAAGGTCATTTAAGACTCAGGACATATGAGAACTTGTACTGTAATGTCATGTACCTCGGTAGTGTCCCAAATTTTCTGATAAAGAAGATTATGGGGCAAAAGAGGAAAGTGATCGATGACGTAGAGTGTGCCTAAGGAGAGTCAC
>NW_004525048.1:242469-244459 GCF_000260255.1 Octodon degus
GATTAAAGAGGATGTGAGAAAATGGAAAGATATTCCATGCTCATGGGCAGGAAGAATCAGTATTGTGAAAATGGCCATATTCCTAAAATTATTAGACAGATTCAACACAATCCTATTTAAAATACCACTAGTAGATATCACAGAGCTCATGAAATCTTTCCTCAAATTCATCGAGAACCAGGAGATACCTAGAATATCAAATGTAATGCTGGGAAACAAATGAAAGGCAAGAGGTATCATAATCCCTGACCTGAAATTATACTGTAAAGGTACTGCAACACAATCAGCATTGTACTGGCAAAGAGACAGATCTGAGGATCAATGGAACAGAGTAGAAGGTGTAGACAGTACTGCAAATACACTCAGACACTTTATCTTTGATAAAGGACCAAATATTTTCACTCTCTTCTTTAAGAAGTCGTAGAGGAAAAACTGGCATTACACATGCCAAAGGCTAAAATTAGAATGTCTACCACCATGCAAAAAGCTACAGTCAAAATGGATCAAAGATTTAACTATGAAAGCAAACACTAAATTTTCTAGAGGAAGGTGTAGGTAGAAACCTCAAAGACATAGGAACGGTACAGAGTGCATAGACAAAAACCAAGTTGCAATTGAAATGTTGAAAAGAATTAACAACTGCGATCTCATCTTTTTAAAAAGCTTCAGCACATCAAAGAAATCTCAGAGTAAAACGAAAATGTACAAACTGGGAAAAAATTATAGCTGACTGTCTTTCAAACACAGCTCAACTATCTAGAACATATAAAGAATTTTTGAAAAATCAGGCATCCAAATTTTAAAGACTCAATGCAAAAATGGCCATCTGAAGTGCATACACACTTTTCAGATGAAGAAATATAAATGACAGGTAAAAATATGATAAAAATTTCAACACCACCAGTCGTTCAAGAAATGCAAATTAAAACAACACTGAGACTTCTTTTCACTCCAGAAAGAACTGGTAAGATCAAGAAGACAGCCAGGAACAAATGCTGGAGAGTCTGTGGGGAAAAAGGAACTCTATTCCATTATTGGTTGGTAGTACAACTACTATGGAAATCCCTGTTGAGATTCCCTAAGAAGCTAGAATTTGAGATCCCATTCAAGCCAGCTCTCCCCTTCTGGGTAATTTTCCAGAATGAATGAAAACATCATGCCACAGAAATATATTTGCATGCATGTTTATAACACCACATTTTGTCAGAACTAAATTCTAGAAATATCGCAGATGCCCATAAAATGAGGAATGGATAAAGAAGGTATATTTTTACATGATAGAGTATTATTAAGATATGAAACAGGGCAGATATGAGACTTTTTGGGTAAATGTATGCAAAGATGGACCCAAAATTGATATCCTTACCTGAAATAAATCAGACCTGCATATGCAAACATTGTATTGTCTCCTTACTATGAGAACCTCAAAGAGAAAATGGAATCTGAAGAGTACAATAGATAATTGGAAAAAATGAACTTATTTCCAAAGAAAACAGTTGATGAGACGAGGAGGACTGCAGAGCGAGTGGAGGAAACAGTTACATCTGTGTATTTATCA
Organism: Octodon degus; assembly: GCF_000260255.1. NCBI lineage: Eukaryota > Metazoa > Chordata > Mammalia > Rodentia > Octodontidae > Octodon > Octodon degus. The sequence continues at coordinate 244,028 of NW_004525048.1, forward strand.
GGGTGATTTGTACAACTGTGCTGTGGCTTCTGCTGCTCAATGCTGCTCTTTCAGAGCAGATCATGCTTAATTTGTTTTGTTTCTTTTTCAATTGTTTGTACTTCTCTGTTGTTAATTTCTTATATATTTCTTTTTTTCTTCCTTCTTCCAATTTTGCATCATATAGATAATAACTAGTTGAATAATTAGTTGGAAGACAATGCTATGCATTCCAACAAATATTGCAATATTCATGCAACTTTGTTAAGTGAAAGTCTATATAACTTGTAATTTTTTGTTTCGATATATTTTGCACTTTCTTTAATGGAACTTAGCAACTTTATTGAAGACATTTTATCCTTTAATATTAAGTAATATGTATCTCCTAAGAGTAAGGATATTCTATTATGCAAATTGCATAACATAATATCTGGGAAGTTTGTAGTTCCCTAA
>NW_004525048.1:244559-245455 GCF_000260255.1 Octodon degus
TTGTATTTGTAATCACATGGAGAAATTATTGGAATCCCACCAAGTTAATTCCAATCTACCACTTCCAGTGCAACCCATGGCGAGAATAGACACTAATATGTATTTGTAGTTTTGGGGAACCAAAGGGTCCTACATGCAGCCATGGTGATGGCTATCTGCAGCAAAGGCCGGGACCCAAGGCCAAACGTGGGTTTTATTTATTCATGAAGAAAGGAATGGATTGAGGATGAGTGACCGTGAGAATGGTGGGAAGCAGACGAGTGCCATGAGCTGGGCTATGTAGGAGGCCTGCATTTACTTCTGTGTTTCTGCAGGGACAATATGCAAAGTAATCTGCTTTACACAGTTGTCATAGTATCTAATATTTTTGAGTTGCTGGTTCAGCGCTCGTGTTGCACTTTTTTAAAAAAAAATTACAGATGTCCTCTGCAATGCAGATATAATGACAGCCATTGGAAAGGTGCAAACTATGGCACCCTTTTCACATTTTGGTTACCTTATTCAATAGAGACATACTGTGATCCAACTGTTCAGATCTACGTGAAATGTCTTAAAAAATAAAAGTTTTTCAGACTTTGCTGGGTTACATTAATTGGCTCTCCGCACCTCTTACGTTAACTACTCATAACATCAGTCATGTATTTGAAATTCTCTAGGGAGACTCAGACACTACTTCTAAAAATCTCTTACACCAGAGGATAAATCTGCCTCAGATAAAGTTCATCAGGCTCTTCATAAGGCTCAGCTTTCTAGACATGACCCGCTTTGCCAGTGCCTTTTATTATTTTCCCAACTCAGTATATGCTAAGGTTCTTTCACAGTTTAGGCTACACTTATAGTGGCTATATATGCTACATACGCAACATAAAAGTATTTCTAACATTCATGACGCTGTT
>NW_004525048.1:247919-250163 GCF_000260255.1 Octodon degus
TTATACCCTTTTTTTCCCTTTAAAAATAAATTCAGTCCCCATAGCAGGGACCATCTCTGCCTTCACAGATGAGTCAGCATCAGGTTGAGGAGGTTATGTAACAGCCTTCTCTTCCACAATACACGATATGGATTGTATTGTCTTCTGTACAAAAGACTAAATGACCAGCAGTCACATGGGTCTTACACGATCATTCATTAACTCTAATTAACCTCTTTTCAGACAATGCTGATGTCAGTGGTACAATTTGCCACATCTAAACATTCTCTATAATCTACAAGATCTTTTGAATATACTTCACACTCTCCAAGTTGCCATACAGGTACGTCCTCTTCCCAGTTTTAGTAGTCTTTTGTGTTCTCATTCTCAATTGTGAGGACCCCTCACTGAAGGGAATGCTAGTGTAGACATATTGCTGGGTGCTGTGACTGTTCTTCCCTCGGACACTATTGAACAGGTTTCTGTATCTCACGCTACCTTTCATCAAAATGATTCTGCCTCATGCAAACAGTTTCATTTCACCCAAGAACAGGCCTGAGAAATTGATAAATGTTGTTCATTATATATGACACACATACCTTCTACAGAAGTCAGTCCCCAGAGGTTAAACCACAATCATCTTTGGTAGATGGATGTTACACACATTCCTGAATTGGCATCTTTGTGTTACATTCATGTTTCAGTGGACAGTTTCTCAGAAATCATTTTTGCTTCTGCCCACACTGGTGAACTGGCTGAACACTTTCTGTTTGGATGCCTTTAGTGTCCGTGGCTGTTCACAGACACTTCAGACTGATAATGATCCAGCCTGCACAATTGCTGCCTTCCAAAAGTTGTGTCAAACTTGTCATATTTCTCTTATCACGAGGATTCCTTATCACCTTGAAGGTCTAGGAATTATTGAATTTGTTCACTGTACAACAAAAATTCTATTATAGAAGCAAAAGGGAGCATCTTTCCCCACAAACTTTACTCCTCATAATAGCCTTTCTTTTGGCAGTATACACTGTTAACTTTAATTCCGTAAAAGATAGAAATCAAGCAGCAAAATAGATAATTCCATCAGGTGAAAGAAAAAAAGCCTAGGAAGGGTCCTTTGGGGAGATCTCCATGCTGGACAATGGAAGGGACCCAGTCCACTGTTTACCAGGGGGAAAGTGTATGCTTTTGTCTTTCCAGAGAATGCTGAATGATCAATTTGGGTATCAGAACACAGCTCGCTGTCAGACTGTACCATGAATCCTGATCTGGAGAAGTTCACAGTGATGAAGCCAGATTTGACCTCTGGCCTATGACAGGAACTCGCAAAATGGACATCTAAGGTCTAACTAGGTGATAGTGTCTAGATAACTGAGCTGAAAGTATTAAGAAGAAACAAAATGGAAAATACCAAAAATGTATGATAATTTTAGATACAAGATTCTATCCCTTCAGAATTATTGTCTTAAAAGATCTTGGCAGCTGACAAATAAAATCTGACTCATTTATTTATAAATTTCTAAAAATTGTGATATAGTTACTACAATGTCATTTGGCCATGAATATATTTGAGTTCACTCTTGAATTGTTAAACATGTTTATTTGTGGACTTTTGTGTTTATGTGTTCGTATATAATTTTATGACTAGCTGATCCTCTTTTTATTTGAACTTTGGGTTGCAGACTTAAGAGTGTGTTTTTTCCTAAGTTACTAGCTGATCTAAGTGATACCAAAGTTAGTTCCCTCTAAGATACTAAAAATTTAAGATAATTAACAAAAATTCTTTAATAGTGGAGAAAGATTACTGGACAGGCCCCTACTTGATGGATAGCATGGTGGCCAACCTTTGTTCATTAATAAGTGCTCCGCAGTAACCTCCAGAGTTTCTTCTTTCTTTCTTTCTTTTTTCTATGAGCAGAATATACTTATTGAGGGAAAGAAAGATCCTGTCTGAGAGAGGGATAGGAGGGGGCCCAAGCAGGTTATCCCCCTTTCCAGAGTTTCTTGGAAGACACACTCAATAATTTGGACATTGATTAAAAGATAATTTTCAGTGCCAACCAAATAGTTCAGTGGGTTAAAGTGCCTGCTTATGTAGACACAGAGGTCGAGAGTTCAATCCCCGGGCCTGCAGGTGGGCCCCGTCTCTGTAGAGCCTGTTTTAAATACCAAAGGAAAAAAAAAAAAAGATAGATGTTCAGAAAAAATTGAAAGATTTTCTCATAAAAGGTGCTCTTGGTAGCAAACTGAATTAAGAAACAAGTT
>NW_004525048.1:251516-252629 GCF_000260255.1 Octodon degus
ATACGTTACAGCCACTGAAGCTGGAAATTGACCAAATGTGGGAGGGCAGATTTGCTCTCCTTGCTTAAAGCAGTCTAGCTACTCTCTTCTTGAAAAAAAAATCCTACCTGAACATTGTAGCCTATTAGTTACAGGGCAACATTGTGTGTTGTAACTTTGCAAAGGTATAAATAAATACCCCTACTCTTGTTCTGGGGTCTCACCAACCAGGCAGATGAGCTACCACCTGACCTAGCTCATGTCTTCTTATTTTTCCTCATTCCTGATGCCTTTTCTGACCAGGGTACAAAGGATCACAACTAAAGGCCAATGGATCCTTACAAGTTATCACTTACTAATGACAGACCTTTTTCTTTAAGTTCCATGCTGGTATCACTTTCAAATCATCTTATCTGAACTCGGCTCCAGATCTTGTATGAAGTCCACATGAAGGGCTCTGAGAACTGATCAGAAGACCTGTCCTGGCCTGTCACATCTCATTTCCCAGTTCTAACAATGGTATTATAGTACCTGAAATTGTATTATACTACTTGAAATTTAATCATTGAACATTAATAGTGGCAATAAATTATTGAAGGTTTATGTGTTATTTCAGTTTTCTTCTTTGATTTTGAATTTAGAGGAAAAATTTCAGGTTCTCTTGATAATATGACATATTTTTATCATATACCTTTTGGAATTGAGGTTTGATTAGCAGAACATTTCTGGAGTAATCCATATAGTATCCTGAAACAGTGGATACTGCCAAACCAGACTATAAGAGGAATTCTCCTGGGAAATCACCTGCACACAGAGTAAGTACTAGGGACTGAAATTATGAACTACACACTAATTTACAGCATCACTCTTTTTTATTTATCTTGAATCAGGGTCTTGATAAGTCATTGATGCTGGGTTTGAGTACCACAAGACTAGGATTACAGATGTGGACTGCTGCTCCTGGCTACATTTATGTTTTATATAGTAAAAATAAAAGCTGTAAATAACTTGAGTTGTATTACAAGATAGGATCTCTCTCTCTCTCTCTCTCTCTCTCTCTCTCTCTCTCTCTCTCTCTCTCTCTCTCTGAGACAGACTCAAACAGACCTTTACAACTTGTGCCAACACTCCTGC